>NC_091480.1:48131012-48242906 GCF_036971445.1 Narcine bancroftii | reverse complement strand
TTGTGGATGAGTAAATTTACATTTACACATCAATATTTAAAAGAATAATACAAATGGTTATAATAAAATTACAAACATAGAATAAAATGCTTTTTTGAGAAATCTTTAAATATTTTTTCACATCTATGAACTTTCATATTTAAATATTAATAGCCTTTGTAAAACGTTTAGTTTTAAAATATACTATCGAACCAGAAAACGAAATGTAGGCAAAGAAATTCGCATTTAAATTTCAATTTCAAAATGTAAAATATAATGCTAATATGAAGCTGCATTTTAGGAAAAGATTAAACAATCTTTCTCTGCTAAGAACTACGTTGTTTATAGTTTAACAGCACGTGTAAAACGTTTGTTAGAGGTTTAAAACCCAATTGTGGATGAGTAAATTTACATTTACACGTTAATATTTAAATGAATAATATAAATGCTTATAATGAAATTACAAACATAGAATAAAATGGTTTTTTGAGAAATGTTTAAGCATTTCTTCACATCTATGAACTTTCATGTTTAATATTCATAGCCTTTGTTAAACGTTTAAAGCAGTTTAAAAATATACTATGCAACCAGAAAAGGAAGTGTAGGCAAAGAAATTCGCATTTAAATTTTAATTTCACAAAGTAAAATATAATGCTAATATGAAGCTGCATTTTAGGAAAAGATTAAACATAGCTTTCTCAGCTAAGAACTACGTTATTTATAGTTTAACAGCACATGTAAAACATGTGTCAGAGCTTGAAAAAATACTTTTTCTTCAAGAAAATAGATCAATAAAATCGCATTATATTTCAAAATTTAAAAGAATAATATAAATGCTTTAAATTACAAAATTGCTTATTTGAGAAATTTTTTCACATCTATGAACTTTCATGTTTAAATATTAATAATTAAATAAGGAAATCGCATTTAATTTTCAGTTTGAAAAAGTATAAGTAAATGCAAATATAAAGCTGGAAACATTGAAATTAACGCACTTTTGGGAAAGATTAAACATAGCTTTCTCATCTAAGAACTACGTTGTTTATAGTTTAACAGCACATGTTAAACGTTTGTCAGAGGTTGTAAATGTACTTTTCTTCAAGAAAACAAATTGTAGATCAGTAAATTCACATTAACATTTCAATATTTAAAAGATAATATAAATGCTTAAAATGAAATTACAAACATAAAATAAAATGCTTTTTTGAGAAATCTTTAAATATTTTTTCACATCTATGAACTTTCATGTTTAATATTCATAACCTTTGTTAAACGTTTAAAGCAGTTTAAAAATATACTATGCAACCTGAAAAGGAAGTGTAGGCAAAGAAATTCGCATTTAAATTTCAATTTCAAAAAGTATAAATAAATGCTAATATGAAGGTGCGAACATTGATTTGAATGCATTTTATGAAAGATTAAACATTGCTCTCTCATCTATGAACTATGTTGTTTAAAGTTGAACAGAACATGTAAAATTTTGTCAGAGGTTGTAAAAGTACTTTTCTTCAAGAAACCAAAGGTAGATCAGTAAATTCACATTAACATTTCAATATTTAAAAGATAATATAAATGCTTAAAATGAAATTACAAACATAAAATAAAATGCTTTTTTGAGAAATGTTTAAGCATTTCTTCACATCTATGAACTTTCATGTTTAATATTCATAGCCTTTGTAAAACGTTTAAAGCAGTTTAAAAATATACTATGCAACCAGAAAACGAAGTGTAGGCAAAGAAATTCGCATTTAAATTTCAATTTCAAAATGTAAAATATAATGCTAATATGAAGCTGCATTTTAGGAAAAGATTAAACAATCTTTCTCTGCTAAGAACTACGTTGTTTATAGTTTAACAGCACATGTTAAACGTTTGTCAGAGGTTGTAAATGTACTTTTCTTCAAGAAAACAAATTGTAGATCAGTAAATTCACATTAACATTTCAATATTTAAAAGATAATATAAATGCTTAAAATGAAATTACAAACATAAAATAAAATGCTTTTTTGAGAAGTGTTTAAGCATTTCTTCACATCTATGAACTCTCATGTTTAAATATTTATAGCCTTTGTAAAGCGTTTAAAGCAGTTTAAAAATATACTATGCAACCAGAAAAGGAAGTATAGGCAAAGAAATTCGCATTTAAATTTCAATTTCAAAAAGTATAAATAAATGCTAATATGAAGGTGCGAACATTGAATTGAATGCATTTTATGAAAGATTAAACATTGCTCTCTCATCTATGAACTACGTTGTTTAAAGTTGAACAGAACATGTAAAATTTTGTCAGAGGTTGTAAAAGTACTTTTCTTCAAGAAACCAAAGGTAGATCAGTAAGTTCACATTAACATTTCAATATTTAAAAGATAATATAAATGCTTAAAATGAAATTACAAACATAAAATAAAATGCTTTTTTGAGAAGTGTTTAAGCATTTCTTCACATCTATGAACTCTCATGTTTAAATATTCATAGCCTTTGTAAAGCGTTTAAAGCAGTTTAAAAATATACTATGCAACCAGAAAAGGAAGTGTAGGCAAAGAAATTCGCATTTAAATTTTAATTTCACAAAGTAAAATATAATGCTCATATGAAGCTGCATTTTAGGAAAAGATTAAACATAGCTTTCTCAGCTAAGAACTACGTTATTTATAGTTTAACAGCACATGTAAAACATGTGTCAGAGCTTGAAAAAATACTTTTTCTTCAAGAAAATAGATCAATAAAATCGCATTATATTTCAAAATTTAAAAGAATAATATAAATGCTTTAAATTACAAAATTGCTTATTTGAGAAATTTTTTCACATCTATGAACTTTCATGTTTAAATATTAATAATTAAATAAGGAAATCGCATTTAATTTTCAGTTTGAAAAAGTATAAGTAAATGCAAATATAAAGCTGGAAACATTGAAATTAACGCACTTTTGGGAAAGATTAAACATAGCTTTCTCATCTAAGAACTACGTTGTTTATAGTTTAACAGCACATGTTAAACGTTTGTCAGAGGTTGTAAATGTACTTTTCTTCAAGAAAACAAATTGTAGATCAGTAAATTCACATTAACATTTCAATATTTAAAAGATAATATAAATGCTTAAAATGAAATTACAAACATAAAATAAAATGCTTTTTTGAGAAATCTTTAAATATTTTTTCACATCTATGAACTTTCATGTTTAATATTCATAACCTTTGTTAAACGTTTAAAGCAGTTTAAAAATATACTATGCAACCTGAAAAGGAAGTGTAGGCAAAGAAATTCGCATTTAAATTTCAATTTCAAAAAGTATAAATAAATGCTAATATGAAGGTGCGAACATTGATTTGAATGCATTTTATGAAAGATTAAACATTGCTCTCTCATCTATGAACTACGTTGTTTAAAGTTGAACAGAACATGTAAAATTTTGTCAGAGGTTGTAAAAGTACTTTTCTTCAAGAAACCAAAGGTAGATCAGTAAATTCACATTAACATTTCAATATTTAAAAGATAATATAAATGCTTAAAATGAAATTACAAACATAAAATAAAATGCTTTTTTGAGAAATGTTTAAGCATTTCTTCACATCTATGAACTTTCATGTTTAATATTCATAGCCTTTGTAAAACGTTTAAAGCAGTTTAAAAATATACTATGCAACCAGAAAACGAAGTGTAGGCAAAGAAATTCGCATTTAAATTTCAATTTCAAAATGTAAAATATAATGCTAATATGAAGCTGCATTTTAGGAAAAGATTAAACAATCTTTCTCTGCTAAGAACTACGTTGTTTATAGTTTAACAGCACATGTTAAACGTTTGTCAGAGGTTGTAAATGTACTTTTCTTCAAGAAAACAAATTGTAGATCAGTAAATTCACATTAACATTTCAATATTTAAAAGATAATATAAATGCTTAAAATGAAATTACAAACATAAAATAAAATGCTTTTTTGAGAAGTGTTTAAGCATTTCTTCACATCTATGAACTCTCATGTTTAAATATTTATAGCCTTTGTAAAGCGTTTAAAGCAGTTTAAAAATATACTATGCAACCAGAAAAGGAAGTATAGGCAAAGAAATTCGCATTTAAATTTCAATTTCAAAAAGTATAAATAAATGCTAATATGAAGGTGCGAACATTGAATTGAATGCATTTTATGAAAGATTAAACATTGCTCTCTCATCTATGAACTACGTTGTTTAAAGTTGAACAGAACATGTAAAATTTTGTCAGAGGTTGTAAAAGTACTTTTCTTCAAGAAACCAAAGGTAGATCAGTAAGTTCACATTAACATTTCAATATTTAAAAGATAATATAAATGCTTAAAATGAAATTACAAACATAAAATAAAATGCTTTTTTGAGAAGTGTTTAAGCATTTCTTCACATCTATGAACTCTCATGTTTAAATATTCATAGCCTTTGTAAAGCGTTTAAAGCAGTTTAAAAATATACTATGCAACCAGAAAAGGAAGTGTAGGCAAAGAAATTCGCATTTAAATTTTAATTTCACAAAGTAAAATATAATGCTCATATGAAGCTGCATTTTAGGAAAAGATTAAACATAGCTTTCTCAGCTAAGAACTACGTTATTTATAGTTTAACAGCACATGTAAAACATGTGTCAGAGCTTGAAAAAATACTTTTTCTTCAAGAAAATAGATCAATAAAATCGCATTATATTTCAAAATTTAAAAGAATAATATAAATGCTTTAAATTACAAAATTGCTTATTTGAGAAATTTTTTCACATCTATGAACTTTCATGTTTAAATATTAATAATTAAATAAGGAAATCGCATTTAATTTTCAGTTTGAAAAAGTATAAATAAATGCAAATATAAAGCTGGAAACATTGAAATTAACGCACTTTTGGGAAAGATTAAACATAGCTTTCTCATCTAAGAACTACGTTGTTTATAGTTTAACAGCACATGTTAAACGTTTGTCAGAGGTTGTAAATGTACTTTTCTTCAAGAAAACAAATTGTAGATCAGTAAATTCACATTAACATTTCAATATTTAAAAGATAATATAAATGCTTAAAATGAAATTACAAACATAAAATAAAATGCTTTTTTGAGAAATGTTTAAGCATTTCTTCACATCTATGAACTTTCATGTTTTAATATTCATAGCCTTTGTAAAAAGTTTAAAGCAGTTTAAAAATATAATATAGATCCAGAAAACAAAATGTAGATAAGGAGATTCGCATTTAATTTTCAGGTTGAAAATGTATAAATAAATGCTAAATGAAGCTGCATTTTAGGAAAAGATTAAACAATCTTTCTCTGCTAAGAACTACGTCGTTTATAGTTTAACAGCACGTGTAAAACGTTTGTTAGAGGTTTAAAACATACTTTTCTTCAAGAAACCCAATTGTGGATGAGTAAATTTACATTTACACATCAATATTTAAAAGAATAATACAAATGGTTATAATAAAATTACAAACATAGAATAAAATGCTTTTTTGAGAAATCTTTAAATATTTCTTCACATCTATGAACTTTCATATTTAAATATTAATAGCCTTTGTAAAACGTTTAGTTTTAAAATATACTATCGAACCAGAAAACGAAATGTAGGGAAAGAAATTCGCATTTAAATTTCAATTTCAAAAAGTATAAATAAATGCTAATATGAAGGTACGAACATTGAATTGAATGCATTTTATTAAAGATTAAACATTGCTTTCTCATCTATGAACTACGTTGTTTATAGTTGAAGAGAACATGTAAAAGTTTGTCAGAGGTTGTAAAAGTACTTTTCTTCAAGAAACCAAATGTAGATCAGTAAATTCACATTTAAAATTCACAATTTTAAAAAGAATGATCAGAATGCTCAATATGAAATGACAAACAAAAAAAAATGCTTTTTTGAGAACTGTTTAAGCATTTTTTTCACATCTATGAACTCTCATGTTTAAATATTCATAGACTTTGTAAAGCGTATAAAGCAGTTTAAAAATATACTATGCAACCAGAAAAGGAAGTGTAGGCAAAGAAATTCGCATTTAAATTTTAATTTCACAAAGTAAAATATAATGCTAATATGAAGCTGCATTTTAGGAAAAGATTAAACATAGCTTTCTCAGCTAAGAACTACGTTATTTATAGTTTAACAGCACATGTAAAACATGTGTCAGAGCTTGAAAAAATACTTTTTCTTCAAGAAAATAGATCAATAAAATCGCATTATATTTCAAAATTTAAAAGAATAATATAAATGCTTTAAATTACAAAATTGCTTATTTGAGAAATTTTTTCACATCTATGAACTTTCATGTTTAAATATTAATAATTAAATAAGGACATCGCATTTAATTTTCAGTTTGAAAAAGTATAAATAAATGCAAATATAAAGCTGGAAACATTGAATTGAACGCACTTTTGGGAAAGATTAAACATAGCTTTCTCATCTAAGAACTACGTTGTTTATAGTTTAACAGCACATGTTAAACGTTTGTCAGAGGTTGTAAATGTACTTTTCTTCAAGAAAACAAATTGTAGATCAGTAAATTCACATTAACATTTCAATATTTAAAAGATAATATAAATGCTTAAAATGAAATTACAAACATAAAATAAAATGGTTTTTTGAGAAATGTTTAAGCATTTCTTCACATCTATGAACTTTCATGTTTAATATTCATAGCCTTTGTTAAACGTTTAAAGCAGTTTAAAAATATACTATGCAACCAGAAAAGGAAGTGTAGGCAAAGAAATTCGCATTTAAATTTTAATTTCACAAAGTAAAATATAATGCTAATATGAAGCTGCATTTTAGGAAAAGATTAAACATAGCTTTCTCAGCTAAGAACTACGTTATTTATAGTTTAACAGCACATGTAAAACATGTGTCAGAGCTTGAAAAAATACTTTTTCTTCAAGAAAATAGATCAATAAAATCGCATTATATTTCAAAATTTAAAAGAATAATATAAATGCTTTAAATTACAAAATTGCTTATTTGAGAAATTTTTTCACATCTATGAACTTTCATGTTTAAATATTAATAATTAAATAAGGAAATCGCATTTAATTTTCAGTTTGAAAAAGTATAAGTAAATGCAAATATAAAGCTGGAAACATTGAAATTAACGCACTTTTGGGAAAGATTAAACATAGCTTTCTCATCTAAGAACTACGTTGTTTATAGTTTAACAGCACATGTTAAACGTTTGTCAGAGGTTGTAAATGTACTTTTCTTCAAGAAAACAAATTGTAGATCAGTAAATTCACATTAACATTTCAATATTTAAAAGATAATATAAATGCTTAAAATGAAATTACAAACATAAAATAAAATGCTTTTTTGAGAAATCTTTAAATATTTTTTCACATCTATGAACTTTCATGTTTAATATTCATAACCTTTGTTAAACGTTTAAAGCAGTTTAAAAATATACTATGCAACCTGAAAAGGAAGTGTAGGCAAAGAAATTCGCATTTAAATTTCAATTTCAAAAAGTATAAATAAATGCTAATATGAAGGTGCGAACATTGATTTGAATGCATTTTATGAAAGATTAAACATTGCTCTCTCATCTATGAACTATGTTGTTTAAAGTTGAACAGAACATGTAAAATTTTGTCAGAGGTTGTAAAAGTACTTTTCTTCAAGAAACCAAAGGTAGATCAGTAAATTCACATTAACATTTCAATATTTAAAAGATAATATAAATGCTTAAAATGAAATTACAAACATAAAATAAAATGCTTTTTTGAGAAATGTTTAAGCATTTCTTCACATCTATGAACTTTCATGTTTAATATTCATAGCCTTTGTAAAACGTTTAAAGCAGTTTAAAAATATACTATGCAACCAGAAAACGAAGTGTAGGCAAAGAAATTCGCATTTAAATTTCAATTTCAAAATGTAAAATATAATGCTAATATGAAGCTGCATTTTAGGAAAAGATTAAACAATCTTTCTCTGCTAAGAACTACGTTGTTTATAGTTTAACAGCACATGTTAAACGTTTGTCAGAGGTTGTAAATGTACTTTTCTTCAAGAAAACAAATTGTAGATCAGTAAATTCACATTAACATTTCAATATTTAAAAGATAATATAAATGCTTAAAATGAAATTACAAACATAAAATAAAATGCTTTTTTGAGAAGTGTTTAAGCATTTCTTCACATCTATGAACTCTCATGTTTAAATATTTATAGCCTTTGTAAAGCGTTTAAAGCAGTTTAAAAATATACTATGCAACCAGAAAAGGAAGTATAGGCAAAGAAATTCGCATTTAAATTTCAATTTCAAAAAGTATAAATAAATGCTAATATGAAGGTGCGAACATTGAATTGAATGCATTTTATGAAAGATTAAACATTGCTCTCTCATCTATGAACTACGTTGTTTAAAGTTGAACAGAACATGTAAAATTTTGTCAGAGGTTGTAAAAGTACTTTTCTTCAAGAAACCAAAGGTAGATCAGTAAGTTCACATTAACATTTCAATATTTAAAAGATAATATAAATGCTTAAAATGAAATTACAAACATAAAATAAAATGCTTTTTTGAGAAGTGTTTAAGCATTTCTTCACATCTATGAACTCTCATGTTTAAATATTCATAGCCTTTGTAAAGCGTTTAAAGCAGTTTAAAAATATACTATGCAACCAGAAAAGGAAGTGTAGGCAAAGAAATTCGCATTTAAATTTTAATTTCACAAAGTAAAATATAATGCTCATATGAAGCTGCATTTTAGGAAAAGATTAAACATAGCTTTCTCAGCTAAGAACTACGTTATTTATAGTTTAACAGCACATGTAAAACATGTGTCAGAGCTTGAAAAAATACTTTTTCTTCAAGAAAATAGATCAATAAAATCGCATTATATTTCAAAATTTAAAAGAATAATATAAATGCTTTAAATTACAAAATTGCTTATTTGAGAAATTTTTTCACATCTATGAACTTTCATGTTTAAATATTAATAATTAAATAAGGAAATCGCATTTAATTTTCAGTTTGAAAAAGTATAAGTAAATGCAAATATAAAGCTGGAAACATTGAAATTAACGCACTTTTGGGAAAGATTAAACATAGCTTTCTCATCTAAGAACTACGTTGTTTATAGTTTAACAGCACATGTTAAACGTTTGTCAGAGGTTGTAAATGTACTTTTCTTCAAGAAAACAAATTGTAGATCAGTAAATTCACATTAACATTTCAATATTTAAAAGATAATATAAATGCTTAAAATGAAATTACAAACATAAAATAAAATGCTTTTTTGAGAAATCTTTAAATATTTTTTCACATCTATGAACTTTCATGTTTAATATTCATAACCTTTGTTAAACGTTTAAAGCAGTTTAAAAATATACTATGCAACCTGAAAAGGAAGTGTAGGCAAAGAAATTCGCATTTAAATTTCAATTTCAAAAAGTATAAATAAATGCTAATATGAAGGTGCGAACATTGATTTGAATGCATTTTATGAAAGATTAAACATTGCTCTCTCATCTATGAACTACGTTGTTTAAAGTTGAACAGAACATGTAAAATTTTGTCAGAGGTTGTAAAAGTACTTTTCTTCAAGAAACCAAAGGTAGATCAGTAAATTCACATTAACATTTCAATATTTAAAAGATAATATAAATGCTTAAAATGAAATTACAAACATAAAATAAAATGCTTTTTTGAGAAATGTTTAAGCATTTCTTCACATCTATGAACTTTCATGTTTAATATTCATAGCCTTTGTAAAACGTTTAAAGCAGTTTAAAAATATACTATGCAACCAGAAAACGAAGTGTAGGCAAAGAAATTCGCATTTAAATTTCAATTTCAAAATGTAAAATATAATGCTAATATGAAGCTGCATTTTAGGAAAAGATTAAACAATCTTTCTCTGCTAAGAACTACGTTGTTTATAGTTTAACAGCACATGTTAAACGTTTGTCAGAGGTTGTAAATGTACTTTTCTTCAAGAAAACAAATTGTAGATCAGTAAATTCACATTAACATTTCAATATTTAAAAGATAATATAAATGCTTAAAATGAAATTACAAACATAAAATAAAATGCTTTTTTGAGAAGTGTTTAAGCATTTCTTCACATCTATGAACTCTCATGTTTAAATATTTATAGCCTTTGTAAAGCGTTTAAAGCAGTTTAAAAATATACTATGCAACCAGAAAAGGAAGTATAGGCAAAGAAATTCGCATTTAAATTTCAATTTCAAAAAGTATAAATAAATGCTAATATGAAGGTGCGAACATTGAATTGAATGCATTTTATGAAAGATTAAACATTGCTCTCTCATCTATGAACTACGTTGTTTAAAGTTGAACAGAACATGTAAAATTTTGTCAGAGGTTGTAAAAGTACTTTTCTTCAAGAAACCAAAGGTAGATCAGTAAGTTCACATTAACATTTCAATATTTAAAAGATAATATAAATGCTTAAAATGAAATTACAAACATAAAATAAAATGCTTTTTTGAGAAGTGTTTAAGCATTTCTTCACATCTATGAACTCTCATGTTTAAATATTCATAGCCTTTGTAAAGCGTTTAAAGCAGTTTAAAAATATACTATGCAACCAGAAAAGGAAGTGTAGGCAAAGAAATTCGCATTTAAATTTTAATTTCACAAAGTAAAATATAATGCTCATATGAAGCTGCATTTTAGGAAAAGATTAAACATAGCTTTCTCAGCTAAGAACTACGTTATTTATAGTTTAACAGCACATGTAAAACATGTGTCAGAGCTTGAAAAAATACTTTTTCTTCAAGAAAATAGATCAATAAAATCGCATTATATTTCAAAATTTAAAAGAATAATATAAATGCTTTAAATTACAAAATTGCTTATTTGAGAAATTTTTTCACATCTATGAACTTTCATGTTTAAATATTAATAATTAAATAAGGAAATCGCATTTAATTTTCAGTTTGAAAAAGTATAAATAAATGCAAATATAAAGCTGGAAACATTGAAATTAACGCACTTTTGGGAAAGATTAAACATAGCTTTCTCATCTAAGAACTACGTTGTTTATAGTTTAACAGCACATGTTAAACGTTTGTCAGAGGTTGTAAATGTACTTTTCTTCAAGAAAACAAATTGTAGATCAGTAAATTCACATTAACATTTCAATATTTAAAAGATAATATAAATGCTTAAAATGAAATTACAAACATAAAATAAAATGCTTTTTTGAGAAATGTTTAAGCATTTCTTCACATCTATGAACTTTCATGTTTTAATATTCATAGCCTTTGTAAAAAGTTTAAAGCAGTTTAAAAATATAATATAGATCCAGAAAACAAAATGTAGATAAGGAGATTCGCATTTAATTTTCAGGTTGAAAATGTATAAATAAATGCTAAATGAAGCTGCATTTTAGGAAAAGATTAAACAATCTTTCTCTGCTAAGAACTACGTCGTTTATAGTTTAACAGCACGTGTAAAACGTTTGTTAGAGGTTTAAAACATACTTTTCTTCAAGAAACCCAATTGTGGATGAGTAAATTTACATTTACACATCAATATTTAAAAGAATAATACAAATGGTTATAATAAAATTACAAACATAGAATAAAATGCTTTTTTGAGAAATCTTTAAATATTTCTTCACATCTATGAACTTTCATATTTAAATATTAATAGCCTTTGTAAAACGTTTAGTTTTAAAATATACTATCGAACCAGAAAACGAAATGTAGGGAAAGAAATTCGCATTTAAATTTCAATTTCAAAAAGTATAAATAAATGCTAATATGAAGGTACGAACATTGAATTGAATGCATTTTATTAAAGATTAAACATTGCTTTCTCATCTATGAACTACGTTGTTTATAGTTGAAGAGAACATGTAAAAGTTTGTCAGAGGTTGTAAAAGTACTTTTCTTCAAGAAACCAAATGTAGATCAGTAAATTCACATTTAAAATTCACAATTTTAAAAAGAATGATCAGAATGCTCAATATGAAATGACAAACAAAAAAAAATGCTTTTTTGAGAACTGTTTAAGCATTTTTTTCACATCTATGAACTCTCATGTTTAAATATTCATAGACTTTGTAAAGCGTATAAAGCAGTTTAAAAATATACTATGCAACCAGAAAAGGAAGTGTAGGCAAAGAAATTCGCATTTAAATTTTAATTTCACAAAGTAAAATATAATGCTAATATGAAGCTGCATTTTAGGAAAAGATTAAACATAGCTTTCTCAGCTAAGAACTACGTTATTTATAGTTTAACAGCACATGTAAAACATGTGTCAGAGCTTGAAAAAATACTTTTTCTTCAAGAAAATAGATCAATAAAATCGCATTATATTTCAAAATTTAAAAGAATAATATAAATGCTTTAAATTACAAAATTGCTTATTTGAGAAATTTTTTCACATCTATGAACTTTCATGTTTAAATATTAATAATTAAATAAGGACATCGCATTTAATTTTCAGTTTGAAAAAGTATAAATAAATGCAAATATAAAGCTGGAAACATTGAATTGAACGCACTTTTGGGAAAGATTAAACATAGCTTTCTCATCTAAGAACTACGTTGTTTATAGTTTAACAGCACATGTTAAACGTTTGTCAGAGGTTGTAAATGTACTTTTCTTCAAGAAAACAAATTGTAGATCAGTAAATTCACATTAACATTTCAATATTTAAAAGATAATATAAATGCTTAAAATGAAATTACAAACATAAAATAAAATGCTTTTTTGAGAAATGTTTAAGCATTTCTTCACATCTATGAACTTTCATGTTTAATATTCATAGCCTTTGTTAAACGTTTAAAGCAGTTTAAAAATATACTATGCAACCAGAAAACGAAGTATAGGCAAAGAAATTCGCATTTAAATTACAATTTCAAAATGTAAAATATAATGCTAATATGAAGCTGCATTTTAGGAAAAGATTAAACAATCTTTCTCTGCTAAGAACTACGTTGTTTATAGTTTAACAACACGTGGAAAACGTTTGTTAGAGGTTTAAAATATACTTTTCTTCAAGAAACCCAATTGTGGATGGGTAAATTTACATTTACACATCAACATTTAAAAGAAGAATATAAATGCTTATAATGAAATTACAAACATAGAATAAAAAGCTTTTTAGTGAAACCTTTAAATATTTTTTCACATCCATGAACTTTCATGTTTCATATTAATAACCTATGTAAAACGTTTAAAGAAGTTTAAAAATACACTATACAACCAGAAAACAAAATGCAGATAAATTCGCATTTAAATTTCGATCAAAACGTAATAAATGCTCATATGAAGCTGCATTGAAATGAATTCATTTTTGGAAAAGATTAAACATAGCTTTCTCATCTATGAATTACGTTGTTTATACTTTAACAGCACATGTTAAACGTTTGTCAGAGGTTGTAAATGTACTTTTCTTCAAGAAAACAAATTGTAGATCAGTAAATTCACATTAACATTTCAATATTTAAAAGATAATATAAATGCTTAAAATGAAATTACAAACATAAAATAAAATGCTTTTTTGAGAAATGTTTAAGCATTTCTTCACATCTATGAACTTTCATGTTTAATATTCATAGCCTTTGTAAAACGTTTAAAGCAGTTTAAAAATATACTATGCAACCAGAAAACGAAGTGTAGGCAAAGAAATTCGCATTTAAATTTCAATTTCAAAATGTAAAATATAATGCTAATATGAAGCTGCATTTTAGGAAAAGATTAAACAATCTTTCTCTGCTAAGAACTACGTTGTTTATAGTTTAACAGCACATGTTAAACGTTTGTCAGAGGTTGTAAATGTACTTTTCTTCAAGAAAACAAATTGTAGATCAGTAAATTCACATTAACATTTCAATATTTAAAAGATAATATAAATGCTTAAAATGAAATTACAAACATAAAATAAAATGCTTTTTTGAGAAATGTTTAAGCATTTCTTTACATCTATGAACTTCATGTTTAAATATTCATAGCCTTTGTAAAAAGTTTAAAGCAGTTTAAAAATATACTATAGATTCAGAAAACAAAATGTAGATAAGGAGATTCGCATTTAATTTTCAGGTTGAAAATGTATAAATAAATGCTAAATGAAGCTGCATTTTAGGAAAAGATTAAACAATCTTTCTCTGCTAAGAACTACGTCGTTTATAGTTTAACAGCACGTGTAAAACGTTTGTTAGAGGTTTAAAACATACTTTTCTTCAAGAAACCCAATTGTGGATGAGAAAAATTTACATTTACACATCAATATTTAAAAGAATAATACAAATGGTTATAATAAAATTACAAACATAGAATAAAATGCTTTTTTGAGAAATCTTTAAATATTTTTTCACATCTATGAACTTTCATATTTAAATATTAATAGCCTTTGTAAAACGTTTAGTTTTAAAATATACTATCGAACCAGAAAACGAAATGTAGGCAAAGAAATTCCCATTTAAATTTCAATTTCAAAATGTAAAATATAATGCTAATATGAAGCTGCATTTTAGGAAAAGATTAAACAATCTTTCTCTGCTAAGAACTACGTTGTTTATAGTTTAACAGCACGTGTAAAACGTTTGTTAGAGGTTTAAAACCCAATTGTGGATGAGTAAATTTATATTTACACGTTAATATTTAAATGAATAATATAAATGCTTATAATGAAATTACAAACATAGAATAAAATGCTTTTTTGAGAAATGTTTAAGCATTTCTTCACATCTATGAACTTTCATGTTTAATATTCATAGCCTTTGTTAAACGTTTAAAGCAGTTTAAAAATATACTATGCAACCAGAAAAGGAAGTGTAGGCAAAGAAATTCGCATTTAAATTTCAATTTCAAAAAGTATAAATAAATGCTAATATGAAGGTGCGAACATTGAATTGAATGCATTTTATGAAAGATTAAACATTGCTCTCTCATCTATGAACTACGTTGTTTATAGTTGAACAGAACATGTAAAAGTTTGTCAGAAGTTGTAAAAGTACTTTTCTTCAAGAAACCAAATGTAGATCAGTAAATTCACATTTACATTTCAATATTTAAAAGTTAATATAAATGCTTAAAATGAAATTACAAACAAAATAAAATGCTTTTTTGAGAAGTGTTTAAGCATTTCTTCACATCTATGAACTCTCATGTTTAAATATTCATCGCCTTTGTAAAGTGTTTAAAGCAGTTTAAAAATATACTATGCAACCAGAAAAAGGAAGTGTAGGCAAAGAAATTCGCATTTAAATTTTAATTTCACAAAGTAAAATATAATGCTAATATGAAGCTGCATTTTAGGAAAAGATTAAACATAACTTTCTCAGCTAAGAACTACGTTATTTATAGTTTAACAGCACATGTAAAACATGTGTCAGAGCTTGAAAAAATACTTTTTCTTCAAGAAAATAGATCAATAAAATCGCATTATATTTCAAAATTTAAAAGAATAATATAAATGCTTTAAATTACAAAATTGCTTATTTGAGAAATTTTTTCACATCTATGAACTTTCATGTTTAAATATTAATAATTAAATAAGGACATCGCATTTAATTTTCAGTTTGAAAAAGTTTAAATAAATGCAAATATAAAGCTGGAAACATTGAAATGAACGCACTTTTGGGAAAGATTAAACATAGCTTTCTCATCTAAGAACTACGTTGTTTATAGTTTAACAGCACATGTTAAACGTTTGTCAGAGGTTGTAAATGTACTTTTCTTCAAGAAAACAAATTGTAGATCAGTAAATTCACATTAACATTTCAATATTTAAAAGATAATATAAATGCTTAAAATGAAATTACAAACATAAAATAAAATGCTTTTTTGAGAAATGTTTAAGCATTTCTTCACATCTATGAACTTTCATGTCTAATATTCATAGCCTTTGTTAAACGTTTAAAGCAGTTTAAAAATATACTATGCAACCAGAAAACGAAGTGTAGGCAAAGAAATTCGCATTTAAATTACAATTTCAAAATGTAAAATATAATGCTAATATGAAGCTGCATTTTAGGAAAAGATTAAACAATCTTTCTCTGCTAAGAACTACGTTGTTTATAGTTTAACAGCACGTGTAAAACGTTTGTTAGAGGTTTAAAATATACTTTTCTTCAAGAAACCCAATTGTGGATGAGTAAATTTACATTTACACATCAACATTTAAAAGAAGAATATAAATGCTTATAATGAAATTACAAACATAGAATAAAAAGCTTTTTAGTGAAATCTTTAAATATTTTTTCACATCCATGAACTTTCATGTTTCATATTAATAACCTATGTAAAACGTTTAAAGAAGTTTAAAAATACACTATACAACCAGAAAACAAAATGCAGATAAATTCGCATTTAAATTTCGATCAAAACGTAATAAATGCTAATATGAAGCTGCAACCATTGAAATGAATTCATTTTTTGAAAAAATTAAACATAGCTTTCTCATCTATGAATTACGTTGTTTATAGTTTAACAGCACATGTTAAACGTTTGTCAGAGGTTGTAAATGTACTTTTCTTCAAGAAAAACAATTGTAGATCAGTAAATTCACATTAACATTTCAATATTTAAAAGATAATATAAATGATTAAAATGAAATTACAAATATAAAATAAAATGCTTTTTTGAGAAATGTTTAAGCATTTCTTTACATCTATGAACTTCATGTTTAAATATTCATAGCCTTTGTAAAAAGTTTAAAGCAGTTTAAAAATATACTATAGATCCAGAAAACAAAATGTAGATAAGGAGATTCGCATTTAATTTTCAGGTTGAAAATGTATAAATAAATGCTAAATGAAGCTGCATTTTAGGAAAAGATTAAACAATCTTTCTCTGCTAAGAACTACGTCGTTTATAGTTTAACAGCACGTGTAAAACATGTGTCAGAGCTTGAAAAAATACTTTTTCTTCAAGAAAATAGATCAATAAAATCGCATTATATTTCAAAATTTAAAAGAATAATATAAATGCTTTAAATTACAAAATTGCGTATTTGAGAAATTTTTTCACATCTATGAACTTTCATGTTTAAATATTAATAATTAAATAAGGAAATCGCATTTAATTTTCAGTTTGAAAAAGTATAAATAAATGCAAATATAAAGCTGGAAACATTGAAATGAACGCACTTTTGGGAAAGATTAAACATAGCTTTCTCATCTAAGAACTACGTTGTTTATAGTTTAACAGCACATGTTAAACGTTTGTCAGAGGTTGTAAATGTACTTTTCTTCAAGAAAACAAATTGTAGATTAGTAAATTCACATTAACATTTCAATATTTAAAAGATAATATAAATGCTTAAAATGAAATTACAAACATAAAATAAAATGCTTTTTTGAGAAATCTTTAAATATTTTTTCACATCTATGAACTTTCATGTTTAATATTCATAACCTTTGTTAAACGTTTAAAGCAGTTTAAAAATATACTATGCAACCAGAAAAGGAAGTGTAGGCAAAGAAATTCGCATTTAAATTTCAATTTCAAAAAGTATAAATAAATGCTAATATGAAGGTGCGAACATTGAATTGAATGCATTTTATGAAAGATTAAACATTGCTCTCTCATCTATGAACTACGTTGTTTAAAGTTGAACAGAACATGTAAAATTTTGTCAGAGGTTGTAAAAGTACTTTTCTTCAAGAAACCAAAGGTAGATCAGTAAATTCACATTAACATTTCAATATTTAAAAGATAATATAAATGCTTAAAATGAAATTACAAACATAAAATAAAATGCTTTTTTGAGAAATGTTTAAGCATTTCTTCACATCTATGAACTTTCATGTTTAATATTCATAGCCTTTGTAAAACGTTTAAAGCAGTTTAAAAATATACTATGCAACCAGAAAACGAAGTGTAGGCAAAGAAATTCGCATTTAAATTTCAATTTCAAAATGTAAAATATAATGCTAATATGAAGCTGCATTTTAGGAAAAGATTAAACAATCTTTCTCTGCTAAGAACTACGTTGTTTATAGTTTAACAGCACATGTGTGGTAGATCAGTAAATTCACATTAACATTTCAATATTTAAAAGATCATATAAATGCTTAAAATGAAATTACAAACATAAAATAAAATGCTTTTTTGCGAAGTGTTTAAGCATTTCTTCACATCTATGAACTCTCATGTTTAAATATTCATAGCCTTTGTAAAGCGTATAAAGCAGTTTAAAAATATACTATGCAACCAGAAAAGGAAGTGTAGGCAAAGAAATTCGCATTTAAATTTTAATTTCACAAAGTAAAATATAATGCTCATATGAATCTGCATTTTAGGAAAAGATTAAACATAGCTTTCTCAGCTAAGAACTACGTTATTTATAGTTTAACAGCACATGTCAAACATGTGTCAGAGCTTGAAAAAATACTTTTTCTTCAAGAAAATAGATCAATAAAATCGCATTATATTTCAAAATTTAAAAGAATAATATAAATGCTTTAAATTACAAAATTGCTTATTTGAGAAATTTTTTCACATCTATGAACTTTCATGTTTAAATATTAATAATTAAATAAGGACATCGCATTTAATTTTCAGTTTGAAAAAGTATAAATAAATGCAAATATAAAGCTGGAAACATTGAATTGAACGCACTTTTGGGAAAGATTAAACATAGCTTTCTCATCTAAGAACTACGTTGTTTATAGTTTAACAGCACATGTTAAACGTTTGTCAGAGGTTGTAAATGTACTTTTCTTCAAGAAAACAAATTGTAGATCAGTAAATTCACATTAACATTTCAATATTTAAAAGATAATATAAATGCTTAAAATGAAATTACAAACATAAAATAAAATGCTTTTTTGAGAAATCTTTAAATATTTCTTCACATCTATGAACTTTCATGTTTAATATTCATAGCCTTTGTTAAACGTTTAAAGCAGTTTAAAAATATACTATGCAACCAGAAAACGAAGTATAGGCAAAGAAATTCGCATTTAAATTACAATTTCAAAATGTAAAATATAATGCTAATATGAAGCTGCATTTTAGGAAAAGATTAAACAATCTTTCTCTGCTAAGAACTACGTTGTTTATAGTTTAACAACACGTGGAAAACGTTTGTTAGAGGTTTAAAATATACTTTTCTTCAAGAAACCCAATTGTGGATGGGTAAATTTACATTTACACATCAACATTTAAAAGAAGAATATAAATGCTTATAATGAAATTACAAACATAGAATAAAAAGCTTTTTAGTGAAACCTTTAAATATTTTTTCACATCCATGAACTTTCATGTTTCATATTAATAACCTATGTAAAACGTTTAAAGAAGTTTAAAAATACACTATACAACCAGAAAACAAAATGCAGATAAATTCGCATTTAAATTTCGATCAAAACGTAATAAATGCTCATATGAAGCTGCATTGAAATGAATTCATTTTTGGAAAAGATTAAACATAGCTTTCTCATCTATGAATTACGTTGTTTATACTTTAACAGCACATGTTAAACGTTTGTCAGAGGTTGTAAATGTACTTTTCTTCAAGAAAACAAATTGTAGATCAGTAAATTCACATTAACATTTCAATATTTAAAAGATAATATAAATGCTTAAAATGAAATTACAAACATAAAATAAAATGCTTTTTTGAGAAATGTTTAAGCATTTCTTCACATCTATGAACTTTCATGTTTAATATTCATAGCCTTTGTAAAACGTTTAAAGCAGTTTAAAAATATACTATGCAACCAGAAAACGAAGTGTAGGCAAAGAAATTCGCATTTAAATTTCAATTTCAAAATGTAAAATATAATGCTAATATGAAGCTGCATTTTAGGAAAAGATTAAACAATCTTTCTCTGCTAAGAACTACGTTGTTTATAGTTTAACAGCACATGTTAAACGTTTGTCAGAGGTTGTAAATGTACTTTTCTTCAAGAAAACAAATTGTAGATCAGTAAATTCACATTAACATTTCAATATTTAAAAGATAATATAAATGCTTAAAATGAAATTACAAACATAAAATAAAATGCTTTTTTGAGAAATGTTTAAGCATTTCTTTACATCTATGAACTTCATGTTTAAATATTCATAGCCTTTGTAAAAAGTTTAAAGCAGTTTAAAAATATACTATAGATTCAGAAAACAAAATGTAGATAAGGAGATTCGCATTTAATTTTCAGGTTGAAAATGTATAAATAAATGCTAAATGAAGCTGCATTTTAGGAAAAGATTAAACAATCTTTCTCTGCTAAGAACTACGTCGTTTATAGTTTAACAGCACGTGTAAAACGTTTGTTAGAGGTTTAAAACATACTTTTCTTCAAGAAACCCAATTGTGGATGAGTAAATTTACATTTACACATCAATATTTAAAAGAATAATACAAATGGTTATAATAAAATTACAAACATAGAATAAAATGCTTTTTTGAGAAATCTTTAAATATTTTTTCACATCTATGAACTTTCATATTTAAATATTAATAGCCTTTGTAAAACGTTTAGTTTTAAAATATACTATCGAACCAGAAAACGAAATGTAGGCAAAGAAATTCGCATTTAAATTTCAATTTCAAAATGTAAAATATAATGCTAATATGAAGCTGCATTTTAGGAAAAGATTAAACAATCTTTCTCTGCTAAGAACTACGTTGTTTATAGTTTAACAGCACGTGTAAAACGTTTGTTAGAGGTTTAAAACCCAATTGTGGATGAGTAAATTTACATTTACACGTTAATATTTAAATGAATAATATAAATGCTTATACTGAAATTACAAACATAGAATAAAATGCTTTTTTGAGAAATGTTTAAGCATTTCTTCACATCTATGAACTTTCATGTTTAATATTCATAGCCTTTGTTAAACGTTTAAAGCAGTTTAAAAATATACTATGCAACCAGAAAAGGAAGTGTAGGCAAAGAAATTCGCATTTAAATTTTAATTTCACAAAGTAAAATATAATGCTAATATGAAGCTGCATTTTAGGAAAAGATTAAACATAGCTTTCTCAGCTAAGAACTACGTTATTTATAGTTTAACAGCACATGTAAAACATGTGTCAGAGCTTGAAAAAATACTTTTTCTTCAAGAAAATAGATCAATAAAATCGCATTATATTTCAAAATTTAAAAGAATAATATAAATGCTTTAAATTACAAAATTGCTTATTTGAGAAATTTTTTCACATCTATGAACTTTCATGTTTAAATATTAATAATTAAATAAGGAAATCGCATTTAATTTTCAGTTTGAAAAAGTATAAGTAAATGCAAATATAAAGCTGGAAACATTGAAATTAACGCACTTTTGGGAAAGATTAAACATAGCTTTCTCATCTAAGAACTACGTTGTTTATAGTTTAACAGCACATGTTAAACGTTTGTCAGAGGTTGTAAATGTACTTTTCTTCAAGAAAACAAATTGTAGATCAGTAAATTCACATTAACATTTCAATATTTAAAAGATAATATAAATGCTTAAAATGAAATTACAAACATAAAATAAAATGCTTTTTTGAGAAATCTTTAAATATTTTTTCACATCTATGAACTTTCATGTTTAATATTCATAACCTTTGTTAAACGTTTAAAGCAGTTTAAAAATATACTATGCAACCTGAAAAGGAAGTGTAGGCAAAGAAATTCGCATTTAAATTTCAATTTCAAAAAGTATAAATAAATGCTAATATGAAGGTGCGAACATTGATTTGAATGCATTTTATGAAAGATTAAACATTGCTCTCTCATCTATGAACTACGTTGTTTAAAGTTGAACAGAACATGTAAAATTTTGTCAGAGGTTGTAAAAGTACTTTTCTTCAAGAAACCAAAGGTAGATCAGTAAATTCAGATTAACATTTCAATATTTAAAAGATAATATAAATGCTTAAAATGAAATTACAAACATAAAATAAAATGCTTTTTTGAGAAATGTTTAAGCATTTCTTCACATCTATGAACTTTCATGTTTAATATTCATAGCCTTTGTAAAACGTTTAAAGCAGTTTAAAAATATACTATGCAACCAGAAAACGAAGTGTAGGCAAAGAAATTCGCATTTAAATTTCAATTTCAAAATGTAAAATATAATGCTAATATGAAGCTGCATTTTAGGAAAAGATTAAACAATCTTTCTCTGCTAAGAACTACGTTGTTTATAGTTTAACAGCACATGTTAAACGTTTGTCAGAGGTTGTAAATGTACTTTTCTTCAAGAAAACAAATTGTAGATCAGTAAATTCACATTAACATTTCAATATTTAAAAGATAATATAAATGCTTAAAATGAAATTACAAACATAAAATAAAATGCTTTTTTGAGAAGTGTTTAAGCATTTCTTCACATCTATGAACTCTCATGTTTAAATATTTATAGCCTTTGTAAAGCGTTTAAAGCAGTTTAAAAATATACTATGCAACCAGAAAACGAAGTATAGGCAAAGAAATTCGCATTTAAATTTCAATTTCAAAAAGTATAAATAAATGCTAATATGAAGGTGCGAACATTGAATTGAATGCATTTTATGAAAGATTAAACATTGCTCTCTCATCTATGAACTACGTTGTTTAAAGTTGAACAGAACATGTAAAATTTTGTCAGAGGTTGTAAAAGTACTTTTCTTCAAGAAACCAAAGGTAGATCAGTAAGTTCACATTAACATTTCAATATTTAAAAGATAATATAAATGCTTAAAATGAAATTACAAACATAAAATAAAATGCTTTTTTGAGAAGTGTTTCAGCATTTCTTCACATCTATGAACTCTCATGTTTAAATATTCATAGCCTTTGTAAAGCGTTTAAAGCAGTTTAAAAATATACTATGCAACCAGAAAAGGAAGTGTAGGCAAAGAAATTCGCATTTAAATTTTAATTTCACAAAGTAAAATATAATGCTCATATGAAGCTGCATTTTAGGAAAAGATTAAACATAGCTTTCTCAGCTAAGAACTACGTTATTTATAGTTTAACAGCACATGTAAAACATGTGTCAGAGCTTGAAAAAATACTTTTTCTTCAAGAAAATAGATCAATAAAATCGCATTATATTTCAAAATTTAAAAGAATAATATAAATGCTTTAAATTACAAAATTGCTTATTTGAGAAATTTTTTCACATCTATGAACTTTCATGTTTAAATATTAATAATTAAATAAGGAAATCGCATTTAATTTTCAGTTTGAAAAAGTATAAATAAATGCAAATATAAAGCTGGAAACATTGAAATTAACGCACTTTTGGGAAAGATTAAACATAGCTTTCTCATCTAAGAACTACGTTGTTTATAGTTTAACAGCACATGTTAAACGTTTGTCAGAGGTTGTAAATGTACTTTTCTTCAAGAAAACAAATTGTAGATCAGTAAATTCACATTAACATTTCAATATTTAAAAGATAATATAAATGCTTAAAATGAAATTACAAACATAAAATAAAATGCTTTTTTGAGAAATGTTTAAGCATTTCTTCACATCTATGAACTTTCATGTTTTAATATTCATAGCCTTTGTAAAAAGTTTAAAGCAGTTTAAAAATATACTATAGATCCAGAAAACAAAATGTAGATAAGGAGATTCGCATTTAATTTTCAGGTTGAAAATGTATAAATAAATGCTAAATGAAGCTGCATTTTAGGAAAAGATTAAACAATCTTTCTCTGCTAAGAACTACGTCGTTTATAGTTTAACAGCACGTGTAAAACGTTTGTTAGAGGTTTAAAACATACTTTTCTTCAAGAAACCCAATTGTGGATGAGTAAATTTACATTTACACATCAATATTTAAAAGAATAATACAAATGGTTATAATAAAATTACAAACATAGAATAAAATGCTTTTTTGAGAAATCTTTAAATATTTCTTCACATCTATGAACTTTCATATTTAAATATTAATAGCCTTTGTAAAACGTTTAGTTTTAAAATATACTATCGAACCAGAAAACGAAATGTAGGGAAAGAAATTCGCATTTAAATTTCAATTTCAAAAAGTATAAATAAATGCTAATATGAAGGTACGAACATTGAATTGAATGCATTTTATTAAAGATTAAACATTGCTTTCTCATCTATGAACTACGTTGTTTATAGTTGAAGAGAACATGTAAAAGTTTGTCAGAGGTTGTAAAAGTACTTTTCTTCAAGAAACCAAATGTAGATCAGTAAATTCACATTTAAAATTCACAATTTTAAAAAGAATGATCAGAATGCTCAATATGAAATGACAAACAAAAAAAAATGCTTTTTTGAGAAATGTTTAAGCATTTTTTTCACATCTATGAACTCTCATGTTTAAATATTCATAGACTTTGTAAAGCGTATAAAGCAGTTTAAAAATATACTATGCAACCAGAAAAGGAAGTGTAGGCAAAGAAATTCGCATTTAAATTTTAATTTCACAAAGTAAAATATAATGCTAATATGAAGCTGCATTTTAGGAAAAGATTAAACATAGCTTTCTCAGCTAAGAACTACGTTATTTATAGTTTAACAGCACATGTAAAACATGTGTCAGAGCTTGAAAAAATACTTTTTCAAACTGAAAATTAAATGCGATTTCCTTATTTAATTATTAATATTTAAACGAAAGTTCATAGATGTGAAAAAATTTCTCAAATAAACAATTTTGTAATTTAAAGCATTTATATAATTCTTTTAAATTTTGAAATATAATGCGATTTTATGGATCTATTTTCTTGAAGAAAAAGTATAAATAAATGCAAATATAAAGCTGGAAACATTGAAATGAGCGCACATTTGGGAAAGATTAAACATAGCTTTCTCATCTAAGAACTACGTTGTTTATAGTTTAACAGCACATGTTAAACGTTTGTCAGAGGTTGTAAATGTACTTTTCTTCAAGAAAACAAATTGACATTTCAATATTTAAAAGATAATATAAATGCTTAAAATGAAATTACAAACATAAAATAAAATTCTTTTTTGAGAAATGTTTAAGCATTTCTTCACATCTATGAACTTTCATGTCTAATATTCATAGCCTTTGTTAAACGTTTAAAGCAGTTTAAAAATATACTATGCAACCTGAAAACGAAGTGTAGGCAAAGAAATTCGCATTTAAATTACAATTTCAAAATGTAAAATATAATGCTAATATGAAGCTGCATTTTAGGAAAAGATTAAACAATCTTTCTCTGCTAAGAACTACGTTGTTTATAGTTTAACAGCACGTGTAAAACGTTTGTTAGAGGTTTAAAATATACTTTTCTTCAAGAAACCCAATTGTGGATGAGTAAATTTACATTTACACATCAACATTTAAAAGAAGAATATAAATGCTTAAAATGAAATTACAAACATAGAATAAAAAGCTTTTTAGTGAAACCTTTAAATATTTTTTCACATCCATGAACTTTCATGTTTCATATTAATAACCTATGTAAAACGTTTAAAGAAGTTTAAAAATACACTATACAACCAGAAAACAAAATGCAGATAAATTCGCATTTAAATTTCGATCAAAACGTAATAAATGCTCATATGAAGCTGCATTGAAATGAATTCATTTTTGGAAAAGATTAAACATAGCTTTCTCATCTATGAATTACGTTGTTTATAGTTTAACAGCACATGTTAAACGTTTGTCAGAGGTAGTAAATGTACTTTTCTTCAAGAAAACAAATTGTAGATCAGTAAATTCACATTAACATTTCAATATTTAAAAGATAATATAAATGCTTAAAATGAAATTACAAACATAAAATAAAATGCTTTTTTGAGAAATGTTTAAGCATTTCTTCACATCTATGAACTTTCATGTCTAATATTCATAGCCTTTGTAAAACGTTTAAAGCAGTTTAAAAATATACTATGCAACCAGAAAACGAAGTGTAGGCAAAGAAATTCGCATTTAAATTTCAATTTCAAAATGTAAAATATAATGCTAATATGAAGCTGCATTTTAGGAAAAGATTAAACAATCTTTCTCTGCTAAGAACTACGTTGTTTATAGTTTAACAGCACGTGTTAAACGTTTGTCAGAGGTTGTAAATGTACTTTTCTTCAAGAAAACAAATTGTAGATCAGTAAATTCACATTAACATTTCAATATTTAAAAGATAATATAAATGCTTAAAATGAAATTACAAACATAAAATAAAATGCTTTTTTGAGAAGTGTTTAAGCATTTCTTCACATCTATGAACTCTCATGTTTAAATATTCATAGCCTTTGTAAAGCGTTTAAAGCAGTTTAAAAATATACTATGCAACCAGTAAAGGAAGTGTAGGCAAAGAAATTCGCATTTAAATTTCAATTTCAAAAAGTATAAATAAATGCTAATATGAAGGTGCGAACATTGAATTGAATGCATTTTATGAAAGATTAAACATTGCTCTCTCATCTATGAACTACGTTGTTTATAGTTGAACAGAACATGTAAAAGTTTGTCAGAAGTTGTAAAAGTACTTTTCTTCAAGAAACCAAATGTAGATCAGTAAATTCACATTTACATTTCAATATTTAAAAGTTAATATAAATGCTTAAAATGAAATTACAAACAAAATAAAATGCTTTTTTGAGAAGTGTTTAAGCATTTCTTCACATCTATGAACTCTCATGTTTAAATATTCATCGCCTTTGTAAAGTGTTTAAAGCAGTTTAGAAATATACTATGCAACCAGAAAAGGAAGTGCAGGCAAAGAAATTCGCATTTAAATTTTAATTTCACAAAGTAAAATATAATGCTAATATGAAGCTGCATTTTAGGAAAAGATTAAACATAGCTTTCTCAGCTAAGAACTACGTTATTTATAGTTTAACAGCACATGTAAAACATGTGTCAGAGCTTGAAAAAATACTTTTTCAAACTGAAAATTAAATGCGATTTCCTTATTTAATTATTAATATTTAAACATGAAAGTTCATAGATGTGAAAAAATTTCTCAAATAAACAATTTTGTAATTTAAAGCATTTATATTATTCTTTTAAATTTTGAAATATAATGCGATTTTATTGATCTATTTTCTTGAAGTAAAAGTATAAATAAATGCAAATATAAAGCTGGAAACATTGAAATGAGCGCACATTTGGGAAAGATTAAACATAGCTTTCTCATCTAAGAACTACGTTGTTTATAGTTTAACAGCACATGTTAAACGTTTGTCAGAGGTTGTAAATGTACTTTTCTTCAAGAAAACAAATTGTAGATCAGTAAATTCACATTAACATTTCAATATTTAAAAGATAATATAAATGCTTAAAATGAAATTACAAACATAAAATAAAATGCTTTTTTGAGAAATGTTTAAGCATTTCTTCACATCTATGAACTTTCATGTTTAATATTCATAGCCTTTGTAAAACGTTTAAAGCAGTTTAAAAATATACTATGCAACCAGAAAACAAAGTGTAGGCAAAGAAATTCGCATTTAAATTACAATTTCAAAATGTAAAATATAATGCTAATATGAAGCTGCATTTTAGGAAAAGATTAAACAATCTTTCTCTGCTAAGAACTACGTTGTTTATAGTTTAACAGCACGTGTTAAACGTTTGTCAGAGGTTGTAAATGTACTTTTCTTCAAGAAAACAAATTGTAGATCAGTAAATTCACATTAACATTTCAATATTTAAAAGATAATATAAATGCTTAAAATGAAATTACAAACATAAAATAAAATGCTTTTTTGAGAAGTGTTTAAGCATTTCTTCACATCTATGAACTCTCATGTTTAAATATTCATAGCCTTTGTAAAGCGTTTAAAGCAGTTTAAAAATATACTATGCAACCAGTAAAGGAAGTGTAGGCAAAGAAATTCGCATTTAAATTTCAATTTCAAAAAGTATAAATAAATGCTAATATGAAGGTGCGAACATTGAATTGAATGCATTTTATGAAAGATTAAACATTGCTCTATCATCTATGAACTACGTTGTTTATAGTTGAACAGAACATGTAAAAGTTTGTCAGAAGTTGTAAAAGTACTTTTCTTCAAGAAACCAAATGTAGATCAGTAAATTCACATTTACATTTCAATATTTAAAAGTTAATATAAATGCTTAAAATGAAATTACAAACAAAATAAAATGCTTTTTTGAGAAGTGTTTAAGCATTTCTTCACATCTATGAACTCTCATGTTTAAATATTCATCGCCTTTGTAAAGTGTTTAAAGCAGTTTTTGAAATATACTATGCAACCAGAAAAGGAAGTGTAGGCAAAGAAATTCGCATTTAAATTTTAATTTCACAAAGTAAAATATAATGCTAATATGAAGCTGCATTTTAGGAAAAGATTAAACATAGCTTTCTCAGCTAAGAACTACGTTATTTATAGTTTAACAGCACATGTAAAACATGTGTCAGAGCTTGAAAAAATACTTTTTCAAACTGAAAATTAAATGCGATTTCCTTATTTAATTATTAATATTTAAACATGAAAGTTCATAGATGTGAAAAAATTTCTCAAATAAACAATTTTGTAATTTAAAGCATTTATATTATTCTTTTAAATTTTGAAATATAATGCGATTTTATTGATCTATTTTCTTGAAGTAAAAGTATAAATAAATGCAAATATAAAGCTGGAAACATTGAAATGAGCGCACATTTGGGAAAGATTAAACATAGCTTTCTCATCTAAGAACTACGTTGTTTATAGTTTAACAGCACATGTTAAACGTTTGTCAGAGGTTGTAAATGTACTTTTCTTCAAGAAAACAAATTGTAGATCAGTAAATTCACATTAACATTTCAATATTTAAAAGATAATATAAATGCTTAAAATGAAATTACAAACATAAAATAAAATTCTTTTTTGAGAAATGTTTAAGCATTTCTTCACATCTATGAACTTTCATGTCTAATATTCATAGCCTTTGTTAAACGTTTAAAGCAGTTTAAAAATATACTATGCAACCAGAAAACGAAGTGTAGGCAAAGAAATTCGCATTTAAATTACAATTTCAAAATGTAAAATATAATGCTAATATGAAGCTGCATTTTAGGAAAAGATTAAACAATCTTTCTCTGCTAAGAACTACGTTGTTTATAGTTTAACAGCACGTGTTAAACGTTTGTCAGAGGTTGTAAATGTACTTTTCTTCAAGAAAACAAATTGTAGATCAGTAAATTCACATTAACATTTCAATATTTAAAAGATAATATAAATGCTTAAAATGAAATTACAAACATAAAATAAAATGCTTTTTTGAGAAGTGTTTAAGCATTCCTTCACATCTATGAACTCTCATGTTTAAATATTCATAGCCTTTGTAAAGCGTTTAAAGCAGTTTAAAAATATACTATGCAACCAGTAAAGGAAGTGTAGGCAAAGAAATTCGCATTTAAATTTCAATTTCAAAAAGTATAAATAAATGCTAATATGAAGGTGCGAACATTGAATTGAATGCATTTTATGAAAGATTAAACATTGCTCTCTCATCTATGAACTACGTTGTTTATAGTTGAACAGAACATGTAAAAGTTTGTCAGAAGTTGTAAAAGTACTTTTCTTCAAGAAACCAAATGTAGATCAGTAAATTCACATTTACATTTCAATATTTAAAAGTTAATATAAATGCTTAAAATGAAATTACAAACAAAATAAAATGCTTTTTTGAGAAGTGTTTAAGCATTTCTTCACATCTATGAACTCTCATGTTTAAATATTCATCGCCTTTGTAAAGTGTTTAAAGCAGTTTAGAAATATACTATGCAACCAGAAAAGGAAGTGTAGGCAAAGAAATTCGCATTTAAATTTTAATTTCACAAAGTAAAATATAATGCTAATATGAAGCTGCATTTTAGGAAAAGATTAAACATAGCTTTCTCAGCTAAGAACTACGTTATTTATAGTTTAACAGCACATGTAAAACATGTGTCAGAGCTTGAAAAAATACTTTTTCAAACTGAAAATTAAATGCGATTTCCTTATTTAATTATTAATATTTAAACATGAAAGTTCATAGATGTGAAAAAATTTCTCAAATAAACAATTTTGTAATTTAAAGCATTTATATTATTCTTTTAAATTTTGAAATATAATGCGATTTTATTGATCTATTTTCTTGAAGTAAAAGTATAAATAAATGCAAATATAAAGCTGGAAACATTGAAATGAGCGCACATTTGGGAAAGATTAAACATAGCTTTCTCATCTAAGAACTACGTTGTTTATAGTTTAACAGCACATGTTAAACGTTTGTCAGAAGTTGTAAATGTACTTTTCTTCAAGAAAACAAATTGTAGATCAGTAAATTCACATTAACATTTCAATATTTAAAAGATAATATAAATGCTTAAAATGAAATTACAAACATAAAATAAAATTCTTTTTTGAGAAATGTTTAAGCATTTCTTCACATCTATGAACTTTCATGTCTAATATTCATAGCCTTTGTTAAACGTTTAAAGCAGTTTAAAAATATACTATGCAACCAGAAAACGAAGTGTAGGCAAAGAAATTCGCATTTAAATTACAATTTCAAAATGTAAAATATAATGCTAATATGAAGCTGCATTTTAGGAAAAGATTAAACAATCTTTCTCTGCTAAGAACTACGTTGTTTATAGTTTAACAGCACGTGTAAAACGTTTGTTAGAGGTTTAAAATATACTTTTCTTCAAGAAACCCAATTGTGGATGAGTAAATTTACATTTACACATCAACATTTAAAAGAAGAATATAAATGCTTAAAATGAAATTACAAACATAGAATAAAAAGCTTTTTAGTGAAACCTTTAAATATTTTTTCACATCCATGAACTTTCATGTTTCATATTAATAACCTATGTAAAACGTTTAAAGAAGTTTAAAAATACACTATACAACCAGAAAACAAAATGCAGATAAATTCGCATTTAAATTTCGATCAAAACGTAATAAATGCTCATATGAAGCTGCATTGAAATGAATTCATTTTTGGAAAAGATTAAACATAGCTTTCTCATCTATGAATTACGTTGTTTATAGTTTAACAGCACATGTTAAACGTTTGTCAGAGGTAGTAAATGTACTTTTCTTCAAGAAAACAAATTGTAGATCAGTAAATTCACATTAACATTTCAATATTTAAAAGATAATATAAATGCTTAAAATGAAATTACAAACATAAAATAAAATGCTTTTTTGAGAAATGTTTAAGCATTTCTTCACATCTATGAACTTTCATGTTTAATATTCATAGCCTTTGGAAAACGTTTAAAGCAGTTTAAAAATATACTATGCAACCAGAAAACGAAGTGTAGGCAAAGAAATTCGCATTTAAATTTCAATTTCAAAATGTAAAATATAATGCTAATATGAAGCTGCATTTTAGGAAAAGATTAAACAATCTTTCTCTGCTAAGAACTACGTTGTTTATAGTTTAACAGCACGTGTTAAACGTTTGTCAGAGGTTGTAAATGTACTTTTCTTCAAGAAAACAAATTGTAGATCAGTAAATTCACATTAACATTTCAATATTTAAAAGATAATATAAATGCTTAAAATGAAATTACAAACATAAAATAAAATGCTTTTTTGAGAAGTGTTTAAGCATTTCTTCACATCTATGAACTCTCATGTTTAAATATTCATAGCCTTTGTAAAGCGTTTAAAGCAGTTTAAAAATATACTATGCAACCAGTAAAGGAAGTGTAGGCAAAGAAATTCGCATTTAAATTTCAATTTCAAAAAGTATAAATAAATGCTAATATGAAGGTGCGAACATTGAATTGAATGCATTTTATGAAAGATTAAACATTGCTCTCTCATCTATGAACTACGTTGTTTATAGTTGAACAGAACATGTAAAAGTTTGTCAGAAGTTGTAAAAGTACTTTTCTTCAAGAAACCAAATGTAGATCAGTAAATTCACATTTACATTTCAATATTTAAAAGTTAATATAAATGCTTAAAATGAAATTACAAACAAAATAAAATGCTTTTTTGAGAAGTGTTTAAGCATTTCTTCACATCTATGAACTCTCATGTTTAAATATTCATCGCCTTTGTAAAGTGTTTAAAGCAGTTTAAAAATATACTATGCAACCAGAAAAGGAAGTGTAGGCAAAGAAATTCGCATTTAAATTTTAATTTCACAAAGTAAAATATAATGCTAATATGAAGCTGCATTTTAGGAAAAGATTAAACATAGCTTTCTCAGCTAAGAACTACGTTATTTATAGTTTAACAGCACATGTAAAACATGTGTCAGAGCTTGAAAAAATACTTTTTCAAACTGAAAATTAAATGCGATTTCCTTATTTAATTATTAATATTTAAACATGAAAGTTCATAGATGTGAAAAAATTTCTCAAATAAACAATTTTGTAATTTAAAGCATTTATATTATTCTTTTAAATTTTGAAATATAATGCGATTTTATTGATCTATTTTCTTGAAGTAAAAGTATAAATAAATGCAAATATAAAGCTGGAAACATTGAAATGAGCGCACATTTGGGAAAGATTAAACATAGCTTTCTCATCTAAGAACTACGTTGTTTATAGTTTAACAGCACATGTTAAACGTTTGTCAGAGGTTGTAAATGTACTTTTCTTCAAGAAAACAAATTGTAGATCAGTAAATTCACATTAACATTTCAATATTTAAAAGATAATATAAATGCTTAAAATGAAATTACAAACATAAAATAAAATTCTTTTTTGAGAAATGTTTAAGCATTTCTTCACATCTATGAACTTTCATGTCTAATATTCATAGCCTTTGTTAAACGTTTAAAGCAGTTTAAAAATATACTATGCAACCAGAAAACGAAGTGTAGGCAAAGAAATTCGCATTTAAATTACAATTTCAAAATGTAAAATATAATGCTAATATGAAGCTGCATTTTAGGAAAAGATTAAACAATCTTTCTCTGCTAAGAACTACGTCGTTTATAGTTTAACAGCACGTGTAAAACGTTTGTTAGAGGTTTAAAACATACTTTTCTTCAAGAAACCCAATTGTGGATGAGTAAATTTACATTTACACATCAATATTTAAAAGAATAATACAAATGGTTATAATAAAATTACAAACATAGAATAAAATGCTTTTTTGAGAAATCTTTAAATATTTTTTCACATCTATGAACTTTCATATTTAAATATTAATAGCCTTTGTAAAACGTTTAGTTTTAAAATATACTATCGAACCAGAAAACGAAATGTGGGCAAAGAAATTCGCATTTAAATTTCAATTTCAAAATGTAAAATATAATGCTAATATGAAGCTGCATTTTAGGAAAAGATTAAACAATCTTTCTCTGCTAAGAACTACGTTGTTTATAGTTTAACAGCACGTGTAAAACGTTTGTTAGAGGTTTAAAATATACTTTTCTTCAAGAAACCCAATTGTGGATGAGTAAATTTACATTTACACATCAACATTTAAAAGAAGAATATAAATGCTTAAAATGAAATTACAAACATAGAATAAAAAGCTTTTTAGTGAAACCTTTAAATATTTTTTCACATCCATGAACTTTCATGTTTCATATTAATAACCTATGTAAAACGTTTAAAGAAGTTTAAAAATACACTATACAACCAGAAAACAAAATGCAGATAAATTCGCATTTAAATTTCGATCAAAACGTAATAAATGCTCATATGAAGCTGCATTGAAATGAATTCATTTTTGGAAAAGATTAAACATAGCTTTCTCATCTATGAATTACGTTGTTTATAGTTTAACAGCACATGTTAAACGTTTGTCAGAGGTAGTAAATGTACTTTTCTTCAAGAAAACAAATTGTAGATCAGTAAATTCACATTAACATTTCAATATTTAAAAGATAATATAAATGCTTAAAATGAAATTACAAACATAAAATAAAATGCTTTTTTGAGAAATGTTTAAGCATTTCTTCACATCTATGAACTTTCATGTTTAATATTCATAGCCTTTGTAAAACGTTTAAAGCAGTTTAAAAATATACTATGCAACCAGAAAACGAAGTGTAGGCAAAGAAATTCGCATTTAAATTTCAATTTCAAAATGTAAAATATAATGCTAATATGAAGCTGCATTTTAGGAAAAGATTAAACAATCTTTCTCTGCTAAGAACTACGTTGTTTATAGTTTAACAGCACGTGTTAAACGTTTGTCAGAGGTTGTAAATGTACTTTTCTTCAAGAAAACAAATTGTAGATCAGTAAATTCACATTAACATTTCAATATTTAAAAGATAATATAAATGCTTAAAATGAAATTACAAACATAAAATAAAATGCTTTTTTGAGAAGTGTTTAAGCATTTCTTCACATCTATGAACTCTCATGTTTAAATATTCATAGCCTTTGTAAAGCGTTTAAAGCAGTTTAAAAATATACTATGCAACCAGTAAAGGAAGTGTAGGCAAAGAAATTCGCATTTAAATTTCAATTTCAAAAAGTATAAATAAATGCTAATATGAAGGTGCGAACATTGAATTGAATGCATTTTATGAAAGATTAAACATTGCTCTCTCATCTATGAACTACGTTGTTTATAGTTGAACAGAACATGTAAAAGTTTGTCAGAAGTTGTAAAAGTACTTTTCTTCAAGAAACCAAATGTAGATCAGTAAATTCACATTTACATTTCAATATTTAAAAGTTAATATAAATGCTTAAAATGAAATTACAAACAAAATAAAATGCTTTTTTGAGAAGTGTTTAAGCATTTCTTCACATCTATGAACTCTCATGTTTAAATATTCATCGCCTTTGTAAAGTGTTTAAAGCAGTTTAAAAATATACTATGCAACCAGAAAAGGAAGTGTAGGCAAAGAAATTCGCATTTAAATTTTAATTTCACAAAGTAAAATATAATGCTAATATGAAGCTGCATTTTAGGAAAAGATTAAACATAGCTTTCTCAGCTAAGAACTACGTTATTTATAGTTTAACAGCACATGTAAAACATGTGTCAGAGCTTGAAAAAATACTTTTTCAAACTGAAAATTAAATGCGATTTCCTTATTTAATTATTAATATTTAAACATGAAAGTTCATAGATGTGAAAAAATTTCTCAAATAAACAATTTTGTAATTTAAAGCATTTATATTATTCTTTTAAATTTTGAAATATAATGCGATTTTATTGATCTATTTTCTTGAAGTAAAAGTATAAATAAATGCAAATATAAAGCTGGAAACATTGAAATGAGCGCACATTTGGGAAAGATTAAACATAGCTTTCTCATCTAAGAACTACGTTGTTTATAGTTTAACAGCACATGTTAAACGTTTGTCAGAGGTTGTAAATGTACTTTTCTTCAAGAAAACAAATTGTAGATCAGTAAATTCACATTAACATTTCAATATTTAAAAGATAATATAAATGCTTAAAATGAAATTACAAACATAAAATAAAATTCTTTTTTGAGAAATGTTTAAGCATTTCTTCACATCTATGAACTTTCATGTCTAATATTCATAGCCTTTGTTAAACGTTTAAAGCAGTTTAAAAATATACTATGCAACCAGAAAACGAAGTGTAGGCAAAGAAATTCGCATTTAAATTACAATTTCAAAATGTAAAATATAATGCTAATATGAAGCTGCATTTTAGGAAAAGATTAAACAATCTTTCTCTGCTAAGAACTACGTCGTTTATAGTTTAACAGCACGTGTAAAACGTTTGTTAGAGGTTTAAAACATACTTTTCTTCAAGAAACCCAATTGTGGATGAGTAAATTTACATTTACACATCAATATTTAAAAGAATAATACAAATGGTTATAATAAAATTACAAACATAGAATAAAATGCTTTTTTGAGAAATCTTTAAATATTTTTTCACATCTATGAACTTTCATATTTAAATATTAATAGCCTTTGTAAAACGTTTAGTTTTAAAATATACTATCGAACCAGAAAACGAAATGTGGGCAAAGAAATTCGCATTTAAATTTCAATTTCAAAATGTAAAATATAATGCTAATATGAAGCTGCGTTTTAGGAAAAGATTAAACAATCTTTCTCTGCTAAGAACTACGTTGTTTATAGTTTAACAGCACGTGTAAAACGTTTGTTAGAGGTTTAAAATATACTTTTCTTCAAGAAACCCAATTGTGGATGAGTAAATTTACATTTACACATCAACATTTAAAAGAAGAATATAAATGCTTATAATGAAATTACAAACATAGAATAAAAAGCTTTTTAGTGAAATCTTTAAATATTTTTTCACATCCATGAACTTTCATGTTTCATATTAATAACCTATGTAAAACGTTTAAAGAAGTTTAAAAATACACTATACAACCAGAAAACAAAATGCAGATAAATTCGCATTTAAATTTCGATCAGATCGTAATAAATGCTAATATGAAGCTGCAACCATTGAAATGAATTCATTTTTTGAAAAAATTAAACATAGCTTTCTCATCTATGAATTACGTTGTTTATAGTTTAACAGCACATGTTAAACGTTTGTCAGAGGTTGTAAATGTACTTCTCTTCAAGAAAAAAAATTGTAGATCAGTAAATTCACATTAACATTTCAATATTTAAAAGATAATATAAATGATTAAAATGAAATTACAAACATAAAATAAAATGCTTTTTTGAGAAATGTTTAAGCATTTCTTTACATCTATGAACTTCATGTTTAAATATTCATAGCCTTTGTAAAAAGTTTAAAGCAGTTTAAAAATATACTATAGATCCAGAAAACAAAATGTAGATAAGGAGATTCGCATTTAATTTTCAGGTTGAAAATGTATAAATAAATGCTAAATGAAGCTGCATTTTAGGAAAAGATTAAACAATCTTTCTCTGCTAAGAACTACGTCGTTTATAGTTTAACAGCACGTGTAAAACGTTTGTTAGAGGTTTAAAACATACTTTTCTTCAAGAAACCCAATTGTGGATGAGTAAATTTACATTTACACATCAATATTTAAAAGAATAATACAAATGGTTATAATAAAATTACAAACATAGAATAAAATGCTTTTTTGAGAAATCTTTAAATATTTTTTCACATCTATGAACTTTCATATTTAAATATTAATAGCCTTTGTAAAACGTTTAGTTTTAAAATATACTATCGAACCAGAAAACGAAATGTAGGCAAAGAAATTCGCATTTAAATTTCAATTTCAAAATGTAAAATATAATGCTAATATGAAGCTGCATTTTAGGAAAAGATTAAACAATCTTTCTCTGCTAAGAACTACGTTGTTTATAGTTTAACAGCACGTGTAAAACGTTTGTTAGAGGTTTAAAACCCAATTGTGGATGAGTAAATTTACATTTACACGTTAATATTTAAATGAATAATATAAATGCTTATAATGAAATTACAAACATAGAATAAAATGCTTTTTTGAGAAATGTTTAAGCATTTCTTCACATCTATGAACTTTCATGTTTAATATTCATAGCCTTTGTTAAACGTTTAAAGCAGTTTAAAAATATACTATGCAACCAGAAAAGGAAGTGTAGGCAAAGAAATTCGCATTTAAATTTTAATTTCACAAAGTAAAATATAATGCTAATATGAAGCTGCATTTTAGGAAAAGATTAAACATAGCTTTCTCAGCTAAGAACTACGTTATTTATAGTTTAACAGCACATGTAAAACATGTGTCAGAGCTTGAAAAAATACTTTTTCTTCAAGAAAATAGATCAATAAAATCGCATTATATTTCAAAATTTAAAAGAATAATATAAATTCTTTAAATTACAAAATTGCTTATTTGAGAAATTTTTTCACATCTATGAACTTTCATGTTTAAATATTAATAATTAAATAAGGAAATCGCATTTAATTTTCAGTTTGAAAAAGTATAAATAAATGCAAATATAAAGCTGGAAACATTGAAATTAACGCACTTTTGGGAAAGATTAAACATAGCTTTCTCATCTAAGAACTACGTTGTTTATAGTTTAACAGCACATGTTAAACGTTTGTCAGAGGTTGTAAATGTACTTTTCTTCAAGAAAACAAATTGTAGATCAGTAAATTCACATTAACATTTCAATATTTAAAAGATAATATAAATGCTTAAAATGAAATTACAAACATAAAATAAAATGCTTTTTTGAGAAATCTTTAAATATTTTTTCACATCTATGAACTTTCATGTTTAATATTCATAACCTTTGTTAAACGTTTAAAGCAGTTTAAAAATATACTATGCAACCAGAAAAGGAAGTGTAGGCAAAGAAATTGGCATTTAAATTTCAATTTCAAAAAGTATAAATAAATGCTAATATGAAGGTGCGAACATTGAATTGAATGCATTTTATGAAAGATTAAACATTGCTCTCTCATCTATGAACTACGTTGTTTAAAGTTGAACAGAACATGTAAAATTTTGTCAGAGGTTGTAAAAGTACTTTTCTTCAAGAAACCAAAGGTAGATCAGTAAATTCACATTAACATTTCAATATTTAAAAGATAATATAAATGCTTAAAATGAAATTACAAACATAAAATAAAATGCTTTTTTGAGAAATGTTTAAGCATTTCTTCACATCTATGAACTTTCATGTTTAATATTCATAGCCTTTGTAAAACGTTTAAAGAAGTTTAAAAATATACTATGCAACCAGAAAACGAAGTGTAGGCAAAGAAATTCGCATTTAAATTTCAATTTCAAAATGTAAAATATAATGCTAATATGAAGCTGCATTTTAGGAAAAGATTAAACAATCTTTCTCTGCTAAGAACTACGTTGTTTATAGTTTAACAGCACATGTTAAACGTTTGTCAGAGGTTGTAAATGTACTTTTCTTCAAGAAAACAAATTGTAGATCAGTAAATTCACATTAACATTTCAATATTTAAAAGATAATATAAATGCTTAAAATGAAATTACAAACATAAAATAAAATGCTTTTTTGAGAAGTGTTTAAGCATTTCTTCACATCTATGAACTCTCATGTTTAAATATTTATAGCCTTTGTAAAGCGTTTAAAGCAGTTTAAAAATATACTATGCAACCAGAAAAGGAAGTGTAGGCAAAGAAATTCGCATTTAAATTTCAATTTCAAAAAGTATAAATAAATGCTAATATGAAGGTGCGAACATTGAATTGAATGCATTTTATGAAAGATTAAACATTGCTCTCTCATCTATGAACTACGTTGTTTATAGTTGAACAGAACATGTAAACATGTAGTGAATGTCCTACAGCACTGACTGTGATTGGATCAGTGGTAGTGACCTAAAGTCGTGACCGTGATTGAGACAGTGGGGGTAATCTAGAGCAGTGACAGTGAGTGGGTATATTAGCAATGGCCTGCAACAGTGTCCATGATTGGGACAGTGAGAGTGACCAGCAGCAGTGACTGTGATTGGGTCAGTGGGAGTGACCGAGAGCAGTGACAGTGAATGGGTCAGTAGGAGTGACCGTCAGCAGTGACAGTTATTGGGTCAGTGGGAGAAACCTAGAGCAGTGACCGTGATTGTGTCAGTGGGAGTGCTCTACAGCAGTCACTGTGATTGTGTCAGAGGGAAAGACATACAGCAGTGACCGTGATTGGGTCAGTGGGAATGACCTACAGCATTGACCATGATTGGGTCAGTGCAAATGAACTACAGCATTGACCGTGATTGGGTCAGTGGGAATGACATACAGCAGTGACCTTGCTTGGGTCAGTTGGAGTGACCTACAGCAGTGACAGTGAGTGGTTCAGTTGGAGTGACCGACAGCAGTGACAGTGAGTGGGTCACTGCAGTGACCTACAGCAGTTACTGCAATTGTGTCAGAGGGAATGACCTACATCAGGGACTGTGATTGGCTCAGCGGGAGTGACCTACAGCATTGACCGTGATTGTGTCAGTGGGAGTGCTCTACAGCAGTGACAGTGAGTGGGTCAGTGGGAGTGACCGACAGCATTGACAGTGAGTGGGTCAGTGCGAGTAACCTACAGCGGTAACAGTGATTGTGTCAGTGGGAAAGACCAAAGCAGTGACTGAAATTGGTTCAGAGTGAATGACCGCCAGCAGTGACCGTGATTAGGTCAGAGGGAATGACCTACAGCAGTGACCGTGATTGGGTCAGTGGGAATGATATACAGCAGAGACCGTGATTGGGCAGTGGGAGTGACCAACAGCAATGACCGTGATTGGGTCAGTGGGAGTGACCTAAAGCAGTGACCGTGATTGTGTCAGTGGGAGTGCTCTACAGCAGTGACAGTGAGTGGATCTGAGGGAATGACCTGCAACAGTGACCATGATTGGTTCAGTGAGAGTGACCTGCATCAGTTACTGTAATTGGATCAGTGGGAGTGACCTACAGCAGTGACAGTGAATGGGTCACTGGGAGTGACCGACAGCATTGACAGTGAGTGGGTCAGTGGGAGTAACCTACAGCAGTAACCGTGAATGTGTCAGTGGGAAAGACCTAAAGCAGTGACCGTAATTGCGTCAGTTGGAGTGACCATCAACAGTGACTGTGAGTTGGTCAGTGGGAGGGAACTACAGTAGTGACTGTGATTTGGTCAGTGGGAGTGACCTACAGCAGTGACTGTGATTGGGCCAGAAGGAGTGACCTACAGCAGTTACTGTGATTGGGTCAGTGGGAATGAGCTACAGCAATGACTGTGTTTGGGTCAGTGGAAGTGACCTCAAGCCGTGACAGTGATTGAGTCAGTGGGGGTGACCTAGAGCAGTGACAGTGAGTGGGTCTATTGGGAATGGCCTGCAACATTGTCCATGATTGGAACAGTGAGAGTGACCTACAGCAGTTAATGTGATTGTGTCAGAGGGAGTCACCTACAGCAGTGACTGTGATTGGCTCAGCGGGAGTGACCTACAGCAGTGCCTGTGATTGGGTCAGTGGGAATGACCTACAGCAGTGAGATTGAGTGGGTGAGTGCGAATGACCTACAGCAGTGACCGTAATTGAGTCAGAGGGAAGGAACTACAGAAGTTACTGTGTTTGTGTCAGAGGGAGTCACATACAGCAGTGACTGTGATTGGCTCGGCGGGAGTGACCTACAGCAGTGGCTGTGATTGGGTCAGTGGGAGTGACCTAAAACAGTGACAGTGAGTGGGTCAGTGGGAGTGACTTACAGCAGTAACCGTGATTGGGTCAGTGCGATAGACCTACAGCACTTATTGAGATTGGTTCTGTAGGAATAACCAAAAGCAGTGACCGTGATTGGGTCAGTGGGAATGACCTACAGCATTGACCATGATTGGGTCAGTGCAAATGAACTACAGCATTGACCGTGATTGGGTCAGTGGGAATGACATACAGCAGTGACCTTGCTTGGGTCAGTTGGAGTGACCTACAGCAGTGACAGTGAGTGGTTCAGTTGGAGTGACCGACAGCAGTGACAGTGAGTGGGTCACTGCAGTGACCTACAGCAGTTACTGCAATTGTGTCAGAGGGAATGACCTACATCAGGGACTGTGATTGGCTCAGCGGGAGTGACCTACAGCATTGACCGTGATTGTGTCAGTGGGAGTGCTCTACAGCAGTGACAGTGAGTGGGTCAGTGGGAGTGACCGACAGCATTGACAGTGAGTGGGTCAGTGCGAGTAACCTACAGCGGTAACAGTGATTGTGTCAGTGGGAAAGACCAAAGCAGTGACTGAAATTGGTTCAGAGTGAATGACCGCCAGCAGTGACCGTGATTAGGTCAGAGGGAATGACCTACAGCAGTGACCGTGATTGGGTCAGTGGGAATGATATACAGCAGAGACCGTGATTGGGCAGTGGGAGTGACCAACAGCAATGACCGTGATTGGGTCAGTGGGAGTGACCTAAAGCAGTGACCGTGATTGTGTCAGTGGGAGTGCTCTACAGCAGTGACAGTGAGTGGATCTGAGGGAATGACCTGCAACAGTGACCATGATTGGTTCAGTGAGAGTGACCTGCATCAGTTACTGTAATTGGATCAGTGGGAGTGACCTACAGCAGTGACAGTGAATGGGTCACTGGGAGTGACCGACAGCATTGACAGTGAGTGGGTCAGTGGGAGTAACCTACAGCAGTAACCGTGAATGTGTCAGTGGGAAAGACCTAAAGCAGTGACCGTAATTGCGTCAGTTGGAGTGACCATCAACAGTGACTGTGAGTTGGTCAGTGGGAGGGAACTACAGTAGTGACTGTGATTTGGTCAGTGGGAGTGACCTACAGCAGTGACTGTGATTGGGCCAGAAGGAGTGACCTACAGCAGTTACTGTGATTGGGTCAGTGGGAATGAGCTACAGCAATGACTGTGTTTGGGTCAGTGGAAGTGACCTCAAGCCGTGACAGTGATTGAGTCAGTGGGGGTGACCTAGAGCAGTGACAGTGAGTGGGTCTATTGGGAATGGCCTGCAACATTGTCCATGATTGGAACAGTGAGAGTGACCTACAGCAGTTAATGTGATTGTGTCAGAGGGAGTCACCTACAGCAGTGACTGTGATTGGCTCAGCGGGAGTGACCTACAGCAGTGCCTGTGATTGGGTCAGTGGGAATGACCTACAGCAGTGAGATTGAGTGGGTGAGTGCGAATGACCTACAGCAGTGACCGTAATTGAGTCAGAGGGAAGGAACTACAGAAGTTACTGTGTTTGTGTCAGAGGGAGTCACATACAGCAGTGACTGTGATTGGCTCGGCGGGAGTGACCTACAGCAGTGGCTGTGATTGGGTCAGTGGGAGTGACCTAAAACAGTGACAGTGAGTGGGTCAGTGGGAGTGACTTACAGCAGTAACCGTGATTGGGTCAGTGCGATAGACCTACAGCACTTATTGAGATTGGTTCTGTAGGAATAACCAAAAGCAGTGACCGTGATTGGGTCAGTGGGAATGACCTACAGCAGTGACTGAGATTGGTTCAGTGGGAATGATATTCAGCAGTGACCGTGATTGGGGCAGTGGGAGTGAACTACATCAGTGACAGTGATTGGGTCAGTGGGAGTGGCCTACAGCAGTGAGAGTGAGTGGGTCAGTGGGAATTACCTACAGCAGAGACTGTGATTGGCTCAGCGGGAGTGACGTACAGCTGTGTCTGTGATTGGGTCAGTGGGAGTGACCTAAAGCACTGACCGTGATTGTGTCAGTGGGAGTGATCTACAACAGTGACAATGAGTGGGTCTGTGGGAATGACCTGCAACAGTGACAATGATTGGGACAGTGAGAGTGTCCAGCAGCTGTGACTGTGATTGGGTCAGTGGGAGTGACCGTGAGCAGTGACAGTTATTGTGTCAGTGGGAGTAACCTAAAGCAGTGACCGTGATTGTGTCAGTGGGAGTGCTCTACAGCAGTTACAGCAATTGTGTCAGTGGGAGTGACCTACAGCAGTCACTGTGATTGTGTCAGAGGGAAAGACATACAGCAGTGACCGTGATTGGGTCAGTGGGAATGACCTACAGCATTGACCATGATTGGGTCAGTGCAAATGACCTACAGCAGTGACTGAGATTGGTTCAGTGGGAATGATATACAGCAGTGACCGTGATTGGGGCAGTGGGAGTGAACTACATCAGTGACTGTGATTAGGTCAGTGGGAGTGGCCTACAGCAGTGAGAGTGAGTGTATGAGTACGAATGACCTACAGCAGTGACCGTAATTCAGTCAGTGGGAATGACCAACAGAAGTGACTGTGAGTGGGACAGTGGGAATGACTTGTAGCAGTCACCGTAATTGGGTCAGTGGGAGTGTCCACCAACAGTGACTGTGATTGGGTCAGTGGGAGTGACCGACAGCAGTGAGAGAGAGAGTGGGTGAGTGCGAATGACCTACAGCAGTGATCGTAATCGGGTCAGTGCGAATGACCTACAGAAGTGACTGTGAGTGGGACAGTGGGAATGACCTACAGCAGTGACAGTATTTGCCTCAGTTGCAGTGACCAACAACAGTGACTGTGAGTTGGTTAGTGGGAGTGAACTACCACTGATTTGTTCACTGTGAGTGACCTACACCAGTGACTGTGATTGGGTCAGAGGGAGTGACCTACAGCAGTGACTGTGATTGGGTCAGTGGGAATGTCCTACAGCACTGACTGTGATTGGATCAGTGGTAGTGACCTAAAGTCGTGACCGTGATTGAGACAGTGGGGGTAATCTAGAGCAGTGACAGTGAGTGGGTATATTAGCAATGGCCTGCAACAGTGTCCATGATTGGGACAGTGAGAGTGACCAGCAGCAGTGACTGTGATTGGGTCAGTGGGAGTGACCGAGAGCAGTGACAGTGAATGGGTCAGTAGGAGTGACCGTCAGCAGTGACAGTTATTGGGTCAGTGGGAGAAACCTAGAGCAGTGACCGTGATTGTGTCAGTGGGAGTGCTCTACAGCAGTCACTGTGATTGTGTCAGAGGGAAAGACATACAGCAGTGACCGTGATTGGGTCAGTGGGAATGACCTACGGCATTGACCATGATTGGGTCAGTGCAAATGAACTACAGCATTGACCGTGATTGGGTCAGTGGGAATGACATACAGCAGTGACCTTGCTTGGGGCAGTGGGAGTGAACTACATCAGTGACAGTGATTGGGTCAGTGGGAGTGGCCGACAGCAGTGAGAGTGAGTGTATGAGAGCGAATGACCTACAGCAGTAACCGTAATTGAGTCAGTGGGAATGACCAACAGAAGTGACTGTGAGTGGGACAGTGGGAATGACTTGCAGCAGTGACCGTAATTGGGTCAGTGGGAGTGTCCAACAACAGTGACTGTGATTGGGTCAGTGGTAGTGACCTCAAGCCGTGACCTTGATTGAGTCCGTTGGAGTGATCTACAGCAGTGACAGTGAATGGGTCACTGGGAGTGACCGACAGCATTGACAGTGAGTGGGTCAGTGGGAGTAACCTACAGCAGTAACCGTGACTGTGTCAGTGGGAAAGACCTAAAGCAGTGACCGTAATTGCGTCAGTTGGAGTGACCATCAACAGTGACTGTGAGTTGGTCAGTGGGAGGGAACTACAGTAGTGACTGTGATTTGGTCAGTGGGAGTGACCTACAGCAGTGACTGTGATTGGGCCAGAAGGAGTGACCTACAGCAGTGCCTGTGATTGGGTCAGTGGGAATGACCTACAGCAGTGAGAGTGAGTGGGTGAGTGCGAATGACCTACAGCAGTGACCGTAATTGAGTCAGTGGGAAGGAACTACAGAAGTTACTGTGTTTGTGTCAGAGGGAGTCACATACAGCAGTGACTGTGATTGGCTCGGCGGGAGTGACCTAAAGCAGTGGCTGTGATTGGGTCAGTAGGAGTGACCTAAAGCAGTGACAGTGAGTGGGTCAGTGGGAGTGACTTACAGCAGTAACCGTGATTGGGTCAGTGCGATAGACCAACAGCACTTATTGAGATTGGGTCTGTAGGAATAACCAAAAGCAGTGACCGTGATTGGGTCAGTGGGAATGACCTACAGCAGTGACTGAGATTGGTTCAGAGGGAATGATATTCAGCAGTGACCGTGATTGTTTCAGTGGGAGTGACCTAAAGCAGTGACCGTGATTGTGTCAGTGGGAGTGATCTACAACAGTGACAATGAGTGGGTCTGTGGGAATGACCTGCAACAGTGACAATGATTGGGACAGTGAGAGTGTCCAGCAGCAGTGACTGTGATTGGGTCAGTGGGAGTGACCGTGAGCAGTGACAGTTATTGGGTCAGTGGGAGAAACCTAGAGCAGTGACCGTGATTGTGTCAGTGGGAGTGCTCTACAGCAGTCACTGTGATTGTGTCAGAGGGAAAGACATACAGCAGTGACCGTGATTGTGTCAGTGGGAGTGCTCTACAGCAGTTACAGTAATTGTGTCAGTGGGAGTGACCTACAGCAGTCACTGTGATTGTGTCAGAGGGAAAGACATACAGCAGTGACCGTGATTGGGTCAGTGGGAATGACCTACAGCATTGACCATGATTGGGTCAGTGCAAATGACCTACAGCAGTGACTGAGATTGGTTCAGTGGGAATGATATACAGCAGTGACCGTGATTGGGGCAGTGGGAGTGAACTACATCAGTGACTGTGATTAGGTCAGTGGGAGTGGCCTACAGCAGTGAGAGTGAGTGTATGAGTACGAATGACCTACAGCAGTGACCGTAATTCAGTCAGTGGGAATGACCATCAGAAGTGACTGTGAGTGGGACAGTGGGAATGACTTGCAGCTGTGACCGTAATTGGGTCAGTGGGAGTGTCCACCAACAGTGACTGTGATTGGGTCAGTGGGAGTGACCGACAGCAGTGAGAGAGAGAGTGGGTGAGTGCGAATGACCTACAGCAGTGATCGTAATCGGGTCATTGCGAATGACCTACAGAAGTGACTGTGAGTGGGACAGTGGGAATGACCTACAGCAGTGACAGTATTTGCCTCAGTTGCAGTGACCAACAACAGTGACTGTGAGTTGGTCAGTGGGAGTGAACTACCATTGATTTGTTCACTGGGAGTGACCTACACCAGTGACTGTGATTGGGTCAGAGGGAGTGACCTACAGCAGTGACTGTGATTGGGTCAGTGGGAATGTCCTACAGCATTGACTGTGATTGGATCAGTGGTAGTGACCTAAAGTCGTGACCGTGATTGAGACAGTGGGGGTAATCTAGAGCAGTGACAGTGAGTGGGTATATTAGTAATGGCCTGCAACAGTGTCCATGATTGGGACAGTGAGAGTGACCAGCAGCAGTGACTGTGATTGGGTCAGTGGGAGTGACCGAGAGCAGTGACAGTGAATGGGTCAGTAGGAGTGACCGTCAGCAGTGACAGTTATTGGGTCAGTGGGAGAAACCTAGAGCAGTGACCGTGATTGTGTCAGTGGGAGTGCTCTACAGCAGTCACTGTGATTGTGTCAGAGGGAAAGACATACAGCAGTGACCGTGATTGGGTCAGTGGGAATGACCTACAGCATTGACCATGATTGGGTCAGTGCAAATGAACTACAGCATTGACCGTGATTGGCTCAGCGGGAGTGACCTACAGCATTGACCGTGATTGTGTCAGTGGGAGTGACCGACAGCATTGACAGTGAGTGGGTGAGTGCGAGTAACCTACAGCGGTAACAGTGATTGTGTCAGTGGGAAAGACCAAAGCAGTGACTGAAATTGGTTCAGAGGGAATGACCGCCAGCAGTGACCGTGATTAGGTCAGAGGGAATGACCTACAGCAGTGACCGTGATTGGGTCAGTGCGAATGATATACAGCAGAGACCGTGATTGGGGCAGTGGGAGTGACCAACAGCAATGACCGTGATTGGGTCAGTGGGAGTGACCTAAAGCAGTGACCGTGATTGTGTCAGTGGGAATGCTCTACAGCAGTGACAGTGAGTGGATCTGAGTGAATGACCTGCAACAGTGACCATGATTGGTTCAGTGAGAGTGACCTGCATCAGTTACTGTAATTGGGTCAGTGGGAGTGACCTACAGCAGTGACAGTGAATGGGTCACTGGGAGTGACCGACAGCATTGACAGTGAGTGGGTCAGTGGGAGTAACCTACAGCAGTAACCGTGAATGTGTCAGTGGGAAAGACCTAAAGCAGTGACCGTAATTGCGTCAGTTGGAGTGACCATCAACAGTGACTGTGAGTTGGTCAGTGGGAGGGAACTACAGTAGTGACTGTGATTTGGTCAGTGGGAGTGACCTACAGCAGTGACTGTGATTGGGCCAGAAGGAGTGACCTACAGCAGTTACTGTGATTGGGTCAGTGGGAATGAGCTACAGCAATGACTGTGTTTGGGTCAGTGGAAGTGACCTCAAGCCGTGACAGTGATTGAGTCAGTGGGGGTGACCTAGAGCAGTGACAGTGAGTGGGTCTATTGGGAATGGCCTGCAACATTGTCCATGATTGGAACAGTGAGAGTGACCTACAGCAGTTAATGTGATTGTGTTAGAGGGAGTCACCTACAGCAGTGACTGTGATTGGCTCAGCGGGAGTGACCTACAGCAGTGCCTGTGATTGGGTCAGTGGGAATGACCTACAGCAGTGAGAGTGAGTGGGTGAGTGCGAATGACCTACAGCAGTGACAGTGAATGGGTCACTGGGAGTGACCGACAGCATTGACAGTGAGTGGGTCAGTGGGAGTAACCTACAGCAGTAACCGTGAATGTGTCAGTGGGAAAGACCGAAAGCAGTGACCGTAATTGCGTCAGTTGGAGTGACCATCAACAGTGACTGTGAGTTGGTCAGTGGGAGGGAACTACAGTAGTGACTGTGATTTGGTCAGTGGGAGTGACCGACAGGAGTGACTGTGATTGGGCCAGAAGGAGTGACCTACAGCAGTTACTGTGATTGGGTCAGTGGGAATGAGCCACAGCAATGACTGTGTTTGGGTAAGTGGAAGTGACCTCAAGCCGTGACAGTGATTGAGTCAGTGGGGGTGACCTAGAGCAATGACAGTGAGTGGGTCTATTGGGAATGGCCTGCAACATTGTCCATGATTGGAACAGTGAGAGTGACCTACAGCAGTTAATGTGATTGTGTCAGAGGGAGTCACCTCCAGCAGTGACTGTGATTGGCTCAGCGGGAGTGACCTACAGCAGTGCCTGTGATTGGGTCAGTGGGAATGACCTACAGCAGTGAGAGTGAGTGGGTGAGTGCGAATGACCTACAGCAGTGACCGTAATTGAGTCAGTGGGAAGGAACTACAGAAGTTACTGTGTTTGTTTCAGAGGGAGTCACATACAGCAGTGACTGTGATTGGCTCGGCGAGAGTGACCTACAGCAGTGGCTGTGATTGGGTCAGTGGGAGTGACCTAAAGCAGTGACAGTGAGTGGGTCAGTGGGAGTGACTTACAGCAGTAACCGTGATTGGGTCAGTGCGATAGACCTACAGCACTTATTTAGATTGGTTCTGTAGGAATAACCAAAAGAAGTGACCGTGATTGGGTCAGTGGGAATGACCTACAGCAGTGACTGAGATTGGTTCAGTGGGAATGATATTCAGCAGTGACCGTGATTGGGGCAGTGGGAGTGAACTACATCAGTGACAGTGATTGGGTCAGTGGGAGTGGCCTACAGCAGTGAGAGTGAGTGGGTCAGTGGGAATTACCTACAGCAGAGACTGTGATTGGCTCAGCGGGAGTGACGTACAGCAGTGTCTGTGATTGGGTCAGTGGGAGTGACCTTAAGCAGTGACCGTGATTGTGTCAGTGGGAGTGATCTACAACAGTGACAATGAGTGGGTCTGTGGGAATGACCTGCAACAGTGACAATGATTGGGACAGTGAGAGTGTCCAGCAGCAGTGACTGTGATTGGGTCAGTGGGAGTGACCGTGAGCAGTGACAGTTATTGTGTCAGTGGGAGTAACCTAAAGCAGTGACCGTGATTGTGTCAGTGGGAGTGCTCTACAGCAGTTACAGTAATTGTGTCAGTGGGAGTGACCTACAGCAGTCACTGTGATTGTGTCAGAGGGAAAGACATACAGCAGTGACCGTGATTGGGTCAGTGGGAATGACCTACAGCATTGACCATGATTGGGTCAGTGCAAATGACCTACAGCAGTGACTGAGATTGGTTCAGTGGGAATGATATACAGCAGTGACCGTGATTGGGGCAGTGGGAGTGAACTACATCAGTGACTGTGATTAGGTCAGTGGGAGTGACCGACAGCAGTGAGAGAGAGAGTGGGTGAGTGCGAATGACCTACAGCAGTGATCGTAATCGGGTCAGTGCGAATGACCTACAGAAGTGACTGTGAGTGGGACAGTGGGAATGACCTACAGCAGTGACAGTATTTGCCTCAGTTGCAGTGACCAACAACAATGACTGTGAGTTGGTCAGTGGGAGGGAACTACAGTAGTGACTGTGATTTGGTCAGTGGGAGTGACCTACAGCAGTGACTGTGATTGGGTCAGTGGGAATGTCCTACAGCACTGACTGTGATTGGATCAGTGGTAGTGACCTAAAGTCGTGACCGTGATTGAGACAGTCGGGGTAATCTAGAGCAGTGACAGTGAGTGGGTATATTAGCAATGGCCTGCAACAGTGTCCATGATTGGGACAGTGAGAGTGACCAGCAGCAGTGACTGTGATTGGGTCAGTGGGAGTGACCGAGAGCAGTGACAGTGAATGGGTCAGTAGGAGTGACCGTCAGCAGTGACAGTTATTGGGTCAGTGGGAGAAACCTAGAGCAGTGACCGTGATTGTGTCAGTGGGAGTGCTCTACAGCAGTCACTGTGATTGTGTCAGAGGGAAAGACATACAGCAGTGACCGTGATTGGGTCAGTGGGAATGACCTACAGCATTGACCATGATTGGGTCAGTGCAAATGAACTACAGCATTGACCGTGATTGGGTCAGTGGGAATGACATACAGCAGTGACCTTGCTTGGGTCAGTTGGAGTGACCTACAGCAGTGACAGTGAGTGGTTCAGTTGGAGTGACCGACAGCAGTGACAGTGAGTGGGTCACTGCAGTGACCTACAGCAGTTACTGCAATTGTGTCAGAGGGAATGACCTACATCAGGGACTGTGATTGGCTCAGCGGGAGTGACCTACAGCATTGACCGTGATTGTGTCAGTGGGAGTGCTCTACAGCAGTGACAGTGAGTGGGTCAGTGGGAGTGACCGACAGCATTGACAGTGAGTGGGTCAGTGCGAGTAACCTACAGCGGTAACAGTGATTGTGTCAGTGGGAAAGACCAAAGCAGTGACTGAAATTGGTTCAGAGGGAATGACCGCCAGCAGTGACCGTGATTAGGTCAGAGGGAATGACCTACAGCACTGACCGTGATTGGGTCAGTGGGAATGATATACAGCAGAGACCGTGATTGGGGCAGTGGGAGTGACCAACAGCAATGACCGTGATTGGGTCAGTGGGAGTGACCTAAAGCAGTGACCGTGATTGTGTCAGTGGGAGTGCTCTACAGCAGTGACAGTGAGTGGATCTGAGGGAATGACCTGCAACAGTGACCATGATTGGTTCAGTGAGAGTGACCTGCTTCAGTTACTGTAATTGGGTCAGTGGGGGTGACCTACAGCAGTGACAGTGAATGGGTCACTGGGAGTGACCGACAGCATTGACAGTGAGTGGGTCAGTGGGAGTAACCTACAGCAGTAACCGTGAATGTGTCAGTGGGAAAGACCTAAAGCAGTGACCGTAATTGCGTCAGTTGGAGTGACCATCAACAGTGACTGTGAGTTGGTCAGTGGGAGGGAACTACAGTAGTGACTGTGATTTGGTCAGTGGGAGTGAACTACATCAGTGACTGTGATTAGGTCAGTGGGAGTGGCCTACAGCAGTGAGAGTGAGTGTATGAGTACGAATGACCTACAGCAGTGACCGTAATTCAGTCAGTGGGAATGACCATCAGAAGTGACTGTGAGTGGGACAGTGGGAATGACTTGCAGCTGTGACCGTAATTGGGTCAGTGGGAGTGTCCACCAACAGTGACTGTGATTGGGTCAGTGGGAGTGACCGACAGCAGTGAGAGAGAGAGTGGGTGAGTGCGAATGACCTACAGCAGTGATCGTAATCGGGTCAGTGCGAATGACCTACAGAAGTGACTGTGAGTGGGACAGTGGGAATGACCTACAGCAGTGACAGCATTTGCCTCAGTTGCAGTGACCAACAACAGTGACTGTGAGTTGGTCAGTGGGAGTGAAATACCATTGATTTGTTCACTGGGAGTGACCTACACCAGTGACTGTGATTGGGTCAGAGGGAGTGACCTACAGCAGTGACTGTGATTGGGTCAGTGGGAATGTCCTACAGCACTGACTGTGATTGGATCAGTGGTAGTGACCTAAAGTCGTGACCGTGATTGAGACAGTGGGGGTAATCTAGAGCAGTGACAGTGAGTGGGTATATTAGTAATGGCCTGCAACAGTGTCCATGATTGGGACAGTGAGAGTGACCAGCAGCAGTGACTGTGATTGGGTCAGTGGGAGTGACCGAGAGCAGTGACAGTGAATGGGTCAGTAGGAGTGACCGTCAGCAGTGACAGTTATTGGGTCAGTGGGAGAAACCTAGAGCAGTGACCGTGATTGTGTCAGTGGGAGTGCTCTACAGCAGTCACTGTGATTGTGTCAGAGGGAAAGACATACAGCAGTGACCGTGATTGGGTCAGTGGGAATGACCTACAGCATTGACCATGATTGGGTCAGTGCAAATGAACTACAGCATTGACCGTGATTGGCTCAGCGGGAGTGACCTACAGCATTGACCGTGATTGTGTCAGTGGGAGTGACCGACAGCATTGACAGTGAGTGGGTGAGTGCGAGTAACCTACAGCGGTAACAGTGATTGTGTCAGTGGGAAAGACCAAAGCAGTGACTGAAATTGGTTCAGAGGGAATGACCGCCAGCAGTGACCGTGATTAGGTCAGAGGGAATGACCTACAGCAGTGACCGTGATTGTGTCAGTGGGAGTGCTCTACAGCAGTCACTGTGATTGTGTCAGAGGGAAAGACATACAGCAGTGACAGTGATTGGGTCAGTGGGAATGACCTACAGCATTGACCATGATTGGGTCAGTGCAAATGAACTACAGCATTGACCGTGATTGGGGCAGTGGGAGTGACCAACAGCAATGACCGTGATTGGGTCAGTGGGAGTGACCTAAATCAGTGACCGTGATTGTGTCAGTGGGAATGCTCTACAGCAGTGACAGTGAGTGGATCTGAGGGAATGACCTGCAACAGTGACCATGATTGGTTCAGTGAGAGTGACCTGCATCAGTTACTGTAATTGGGTCAGTGGGAGTGACCTACAGCAGTGACAGTGAATGGGTCACTGGGAGTGACCGACAGCATTGACAGTGAGTGGGTCAGTGGGAGTAACCTACAGCAGTAACCGTGAATGTGTCAGTGGGAAAGACCTAAAGCAGTGACCGTAATTGCGTCAGTTGGAGTGACCATCAACAGTGACTGTGAGTTGGTCAGTGGGAGGGAACTACAGTAGTGACTGTGATTTGGTCAGTGGGAGTGACCTACAGCAGTGACTGTGATTGGGCCAGAAGGAGTGACCTACAGCAGTTACTGTGATTGGGTCAGTGGGAATGAGCTACAGCAATGACTGTGTTTGGGTCAGTGGAAGTGACCTCAAGCCGTGACAGTGATTGAGTCAGTGGGGGTGACCTAGAGCAGTGACAGTGAGTGGGTCTATTGGGAATGGTCTGCAACATTGTCCATGATTGGAACAGTGAGAGTGACCTACAGCAGTTAATGTGATTGTGTTAGAGGGAGTCACCTACAGCAGTGACTGTGATTGGCTCAGCGGGAGTGACCTACAGCAGTGCCCGTGATTGGGTCAGTGGGAATGACCTACAGCAGTGAGAGTGAGTGGGTGAGTGCGAATGACCTACAGCAGTGACAGTGAATGGGTCACTGGGAGTGACCGACAGCATTGACAGTGAGTGGGTCAGTGGGAGTAACCTACAGCAGTAACCGTGAATGTGTCAGTGGGAAAGACCGAAAGCAGTGACCGTAATTGCGTCAGTTGGAGTGACCATCAACAGTGACTGTGAGTTGGTCAGTGGGAGGGAACTACAGTAGTGACTGTGATTTGGTCAGTGGGAGTGACCTACAGGAGTGACTGTGATTAGGCCAGAAGGAGTGACCTACAGCAGTTACTGTGATTGGGTCAGTGGGAATGAGCCACAGCAATGACTGTGTTTGGGTCAGTGGAAGTGACCTCAAGCCGTGACAGTGATTGAGTCAGTGGGGGTGACCTAGAGCAGTGACAGTGAGTGGGTCTATTGGGAATGGCCTGCAACATTGTCCATGATTGGAACAGTGAGAGTGACCTACAGCAGTTAATGTGATTGTGTCAGAGGGAGTCACCTCCAGCAGTGACTGTGATTGGCTCAGCGGGAGTGACCTACTGCAGTGCCTGTGATTGGGTCAGTGGGAATGACCTACAGCAGTGAGAGTGAGTGGGTGAGTGCGAATGACCTCCAGCAGTGACCGTAATTGAGTCAGTGGGAAGGAACTACAGAAGTTACTGTGTTTGTGTCAGAGGGAGTCACATACAGCAGTGACTGTGATTGGCTCGGCGAGAGTGACCTACAGCAGTGGCTGTGATTGGGTCAGTGGGAGTGACCTAAAGCAGTGACAGTGAGTGGGTCAGTGGGAGTGACTTACAGCAGTAACCGTGATTGGGTCAGTGCGATAGACCAACAGCACTTATTGAGATTGGGTCTGTAGGAATAACCAAAAGCAGTTACTGTAATTGGTTCAGTGGGAGTGACCGACAGCATTGACAGTGAGTGGGTCAGTGGGAGTAACCTACAGCAGTAACCGTGAATGTGTCAGTGGGAAAGACCTAAAGCAGTGACCGTAATTGCGTCAGTTGGAGTGACCATCAACAGTGACTGTGAGTTGGTCAGTGGGAGGGAACTACAGTAGTGACTGTGATTTGGTCAGTGGGAGTGACCTACAGCAGTGACTGTGATTGGGCCAGAAGGAGTGACCTACAGCAATTACTGTGATTGGGTCAGTGGGAATGAGCTACAGCAATGACTGTGTTTGGGTCAGTGGAAGTGACCTCAAGCCGTGACAGTGATTGAGTCAGTGGGGGTGACCTAGAGCAGTGACAGTGAGTGGGTCTATTGGGAATGGCCTGCAACATTGTCCATGATTGGAACAGTGAGAGTGACCTACAGCAGTTAATGTGATTGTGTTAGAGGGAGTCACCTACAGCAGTGACTGTGATTGGCTCAGCGGGAGTGACCTACAGCAGTGCCCGTGATTGGGTCAGTGGGAATGACCTACAGCAGTGAGAGTGAGTGGGTGAGTGCGAATGACCTACAGCAGTGACAGTGAATGGGTCACTGGGAGTGACCGACAGCATTGACAGTGAGTGGGTCAGTGGGAGTAACCTACAGCAGTAACCGTGAATGTGTCAGTGGGAAAGACCGAAAGCAGTGACCGTAATTGCGTCAGTTGGAGTGACCATCAACAGTGACTGTGAGTTGGTCAGTGGGAGGGAACTACAGTAGTGACTGTGATTTGGTCAGTGGGAGTGACCTACAGGAGTGACTGTGATTAGGCCAGAAGGAGTGACCTACAGCAGTTACTGTGATTGGGTCAGTGGGAATGAGCCACAGCAATGACTGTGTTTGGGTCAGTGGAAGTGACCTCAAGCCGTGACAGTGATTGAGTCAGTGGGGGTGACCTAGAGCAGTGACAGTGAGTGGGTCTATTGGGAATGGCCTGCAACATTGTCCATGATTGGAACAGTGAGAGTGACCTACAGCAGTTAATGTGATTGTGTCAGAGGGAGTCACCTCCAGCAGTGACTGTGATTGGCTCAGCGGGAGTGACCTACTGCAGTGCCTGTGATTGGGTCAGTGGGAATGACCTACAGCAGTGAGAGTGAGTGGGTGAGTGCGAATGACCTCCAGCAGTGACCGTAATTGAGTCAGTGGGAAGGAACTACAGAAGTTACTGTGTTTGTGTCAGAGGGAGTCACATACAGCAGTGACTGTGATTGGCTCGGCGAGAGTGACCTACAGCAGTGGCTGTGATTGGGTCAGTGGGAGTGACCTAAAGCAGTGACAGTGAGTGGGTCAGTGGGAGTGACTTACAGCAGTAACCGTGATTGGGTCAGTGCGATAGACCTACAGCACTTATTTAGATTGGTTCTGTAGGAATAACCAAAAGAAGTGACCGTGATTGGGTCAGTGGGAATGACCTACAGCAGTGACTGAGATTGGTTCAGTGGGAATGATATTCAGCAGTGACCGTGATTGGGGCAGTGGGAGTGAACTACATCAGTGACAGTGATTGGGTCAGTGGGAGTGGCCTACAGCAGTGAGAGTGAGTGGGTCAGTGGGAATTACCTACAGCAGAGACTGTGATTGGCTCAGCGGGAGTGACGTACAGCAGTGTCTGTGATTGGGTCAGTGGGAGTGACCTTAAGCAGTGACCGTGATTGTGTCAGTGGGAGTGATCTACAACAGTGACAATGAGTGGGTCTGTGGGAATGACCTGCAACAGTGACAATGATTGGGACAGTGAGAGTGTCCAGCAGCAGTGACTGTGATTGGGTCAGTGGGAGTGACCGTGAGCAGTGACAGTTATTGTGTCAGTGGGAGTAACCTAAAGCAGTGACCGTGATTGTGTCAGTGGGAGTGCTCTACAGCAGTTACAGTAATTGTGTCAGTGGGAGTGACCTACAGCAGTCACTGTGATTGTGTCAGAGGGAAAGACATACAGCAGTGACCGTGATTGGGTCAGTGGGAATGACCTACAGCATTGACCATGATTGGGTCAGTGCAAATGACCTACAGCAGTGACTGAGATTGGTTCAGTGGGAATGATATACAGCAGTGACCGTGATTGGGGCAGTGGGAGTGAACTACATCAGTGACTGTGATTAGGTCAGTGGGAGTGACCGACAGCAGTGAGAGAGAGAGTGGGTGAGTGCGAATGACCTACAGCAGTGATCGTAATCGGGTCAGTGCGAATGACCTACAGAAGTGACTGTGAGTGGGACAGTGGGAATGACCTACAGCAGTGACAGTATTTGCCTCAGTTGCAGTGACCAACAACAGTGACTGTGAGTTGGTCAGTGGGAGTGAACTACCACTGATTTGTTCACTGGGAGTGACCTACAGCAGTGACTGTGATTGGGTCAGAGGGAGTGACCTACAGCAGTGACTGTGATTGGGTCAGTGGGAATGTCCTACAGCACTGACTGTGATTGGATCAGTGGTAGTGACCTAAAGTCGTGACCGTGATTGAGACAGTCGGGGTAATCTAGAGCAGTGACAGTGAGTGGGTATATTAGCAATGGCCTGCAACAGTGTCCATGATTGGGACAGTGAGAGTGACCAGCAGCAGTGACTGTGATTGGGTCAGTGGGAGTGACCGAGAGCAGTGACAGTGAATGGGTCAGTAGGAGTGACCGTCAGCAGTGACAGTTATTGGGTCAGTGGGAGAAACCTAGAGCAGTGACCGTGATTGTGTCAGTGGGAGTGCTCTACAGCAGTCACTGTGATTGTGTCAGAGGGAAAGACATACAGCAGTGACCGTGATTGGGTCAGTGGGAATGACCTACAGCATTGACCATGATTGGGTCAGTGCAAATGAACTACAGCATTGACCGTGATTGGGTCAGTGGGAATGTCATACAGCAGTGACCTTGCTTGGGTCAGTTGGAGTGACCTACAGCAGTGACATTGAGTGGTTCAGTTGGAGTGACCGACAGCAGTGACAGTGAGTGGGTCACTGCAGTGACCTACAGCAGTTACTGCAATTGTGTCAGAGGGAATGACCTACATCAGGGACTGTGATTGGCTCAGCGGGAGTGCTCTACAGCAGTGACAGTGAGTGGGTCAGTGGGAGTGACCGACAGCATTGACAGTGAGTGGGTCAGTGCGAGTAACCTACAGCGGTAACAGTGATTGTGTCAGTGGGAAAGACCAAAGCAGTGACTGAAATTGGTTCAGAGGGAATGACCGCCAGCAGTGACCGTGATTAGGTCAGAGGGTATGACCTACAGCAGTGACCGTGATTGGGTCAGTGGGAATGATATACAGCAGAGACCGTGATTGGGGCAGTGGGAGTGACCAACAGCAATGACCGTGATTGGGTCAGTGGGAGTGACCTAAAGCAGTGACCGTGATTGTGTCAGTGGGAGTGCTCTACAGCAGTGACAGTGAGTGGATCTGAGGGAATGACCTGAAACAGTGATCATGATTGGTTCAGTGAGAGTGACCTGCATCAGTTACTGTAATTGGGTCAGTGGGGGTGACCTACAGCAGTGACAGTGAATGGGTCACTGGGAGTGACCGACAGCATTGACAGTGAGTGGGTCAGTGGGAGTAACCTACAGCAGTAACCGTGAATGTGTCAGTGGGAAAGACCTAAAGCAGTGACCGTAATTGCGTCAGTTGGAGTGACCATCAACAGTGACTGTGAGTTGGTCAGTGGGAGGGAACTACAGTAGTGACTGTGATTTGGTCAGTGGGAGTGACCTACAGCAGTGACTGTGATTGGGCCAGAAGGAGTGACCTACAGCAGTTACTGTGATTGGGTCAGTGGGAATGAGCTACAGCAATGACTGTGTTTGGGTCAGTGGAAGTGACCTCAAGCCGTGACAGTGATTGAGTCAGTGGGGGTGACCTAGAGCAGTGACAGTGAGTGGGTCTATTGGGAATGGCCTGCAACATTGTCCATGATTGGAACAGTGAGAGTGACCTACAGCAGTTAATGTGATTGTGTTAGAGGGAGTCACCTACAGCAGTGACTGTGATTGGCTCAGCGGGAGTGACCTACAGCAGTGCCTGTGATTGGGTCAGTGGGAATGACCTACAGCAGTGAGAGTGAGTGGGTGAGTGCGAATGACCTACAGCAGTGACAGTGAATGGGTCACTGGGAGTGACCGACAGCATTGACAGTGAGTGGGTCAGTGGGAGTAACCTACAGCAGTAACCGTGAATGTGTCAGTGGGAAAGACCGAAAGCAGTGACCGTAATTGCGTCAGTTGGAGTGACCATCAACAGTGACTGTGAGTTGGTCAGTGGGAGGGATCTACAGTAGTGACTGTGATTTGGTCAGTGGGAGTGACCTACAGCAGTGACTGTGATTGGGCCAGAAGGAGTGACCTACAGCAGTTACTGTGATTGGGTCAGTGGGAATGAGCCACATCAATGACTGTGTTTGGGTCAGTGGAAGTGACCTCAAGCCGTGACAGTGATTGAGTCAGTGGGGGTGACCTAGAGCAGTGACAGTGAGTGGGTCTATTGGGAATGGCCTGCAACATTGTCCATGATTGGAACAGTGAGAGTGACCTACAGCAGTTAATGTGATTGTGTCAGAGGGAGTCACCTCCAGCAGTGACTGTGATTGGCTCAGCGGGAGTGACCTACAGCAGTGCCTGTGATTGGGTCAGTGGGAATGACCTACAGCAGTGAGAGTGAGTGGGTGAGTGCGAATGACCTACAGCAGTGACCGTAATTGAGTCAGTGGGAAGGAACTACAGAAGTTACTGTGTTTGTGTCAGAGGGAGTCACATACAGCAGTGACTGTGATTGGCTCGGCGAGAGTGACCTACAGCAGTGGCTGTGATTGGGTCAGTGGGAGTGACCTAAAGCAGTGACAGTGAGTGGGTCAGTGGGAGTGACTTACAGCAGTAACCGTGATTGGGTCAGTGCGATAGACCTACAGCACTTATTTAGATTGGTTCTGTAGGAATAACCAAAAGAAGTGACCGTGATTGGGTCAGTGGGAATGACCTACAGCAGTGACTGAGATTGGTTCAGTGGGAATGATATTCAGCAGTGACCGTGATTGGGGCAGTGGGAGTGAACTACATCAGTGACAGTGATTGGGTCAGTGGGAGTGGCCTACAGCAGTGAGAGTGAGTGGGTCAGTGGGAATTACCTACAGCAGAGACTGTGATTGGCTCAGCGGGAGTGACGTACAGCAGTGTCTGTGATTGTGTCAGTGGGAGTGATCTACAACAGTGACAATGAGTGGGTCTGTGGGAATGACCTGCAACAGTGACAATGATTGGGACAGTGAGAGTGTCCAGCAGCAGTGACTGTGATTGGGTCAGTGGGAGTGACCGTGAGCAGTGACAGTTATTGTGTCAGTGGGAGTAACCTAAAGCAGTGACCGTGATTGTGTCAGTGGGAGTGCTCTACAGCAGTTACAGTAATTGTGTCAGTGGGAGTGACCTACAGCAGTCACTGTGATTGTGTCAGAGGGAAAGACATACAGCAGTGACCGTGATTGGGTCAGTGGGAATGACCTACAGCATTGACCATGATTGGGTCAGTGCAAATGACCTACAGCAGTGACTGAGATTGGTTCAGTGGGAATGATATACAGCAGTGACCGTGATTGGGGCAGTGGGAGTGAACTACATCAGTGACTGTGATTAGGTCAGTGGGAGTGACCGACAGCAGTGAGAGAGAGAGTGGGTGAGTGCGAATGACCTACAGCAGTGATCGTAATCGGGTCAGTGCGAATGACCTACAGAAGTGACTGTGAGTGGGACAGTGGGAATGACCTACAGCAGTGACAGTATTTGCCTCAGTTGCAGTGACCAACAACAGTGACTGTGAGTTGGTCAGTGGGAGTGAACTACCACTGATTTGTTCACTGGGAGTGACCTACAGCAGTGACTGTGATTGGGTCAGAGGGAGTGACCTACAGCAGTGACTGTGATTGGGTCAGTGGGAATGTCCTACAGCACTGACTGTGATTGGATCAGTGGTAGTGACCTAAAGTCGTGACCGTGATTGAGACAGTCGGGGTAATCTAGAGCAGTGACAGTGAGTGGGTATATTAGCAATGGCCTGCAACAGTGTCCATGATTGGGACAGTGAGAGTGACCAGCAGCAGTGACTGTGATTGGGTCAGTGGGAGTGACCGAGAGCAGTGACAGTGAATGGGTCAGTAGGAGTGACCGTCAGCAGTGACAGTTATTGGGTCAGTGGGAGAAACCTAGAGCAGTGACCGTGATTGTGTCAGTGGGAGTGCTCTACAGCAGTCACTGTGATTGTGTCAGAGGGAAAGACATACAGCAGTGACCGTGATTGGGTCAGTGGGAATGACCTACAGCATTGACCATGATTGGGTCAGTGCAAATGAACTACAGCATTGACCGTGATTGGGTCAGTGGGAATGACATACAGCAGTGACCTTGCTTGGGTCAGTTGGAGTGACCTACAGCAGTGACAGTGAGTGGTTCAGTTGGAGTGACCGACCGCAGTGACAGTGAGTGGGTCACTGCAGTGACCTACAGCAGTTACTGCAATTGTGTCAGAGGGAATGACCTACATCAGGGACTGTGATTGGCTCAGCGGGAGTGACCTACAGCATTGACCGTGATTGTGTCAGTGGGAGTGCTCTACAGCAGTGACAGTGAGTGGGTCAGTGGGAGTGACCGACAGCATTGACAGTGAGTGGGTCAGTGCGAGTAACCTACAGCGGTAACAGTGATTGTGTCAGTGGGAAAGACCAAAGCAGTGACTGAAATTGGTTCAGAGGGAATGACCGCCAGCAGTGACCGTGATTAGGTCAGAGGGTATGACCTACAGCAGTGACCGTGATTGGGTCAGTGGGAATGATATACAGCAGAGACCGTGATTGGGACAGTTGGAGTGACCAACAGCAATGACCGTGATTGGGTCAGTGGGAGTGACCTAAAGCAGTGACCGTGATTGTGTCAGTGGGAGTGCTCTACAGCAGTGACAGTGAGTGGATCTGAGGGAATGACCTGAAACAGTGATCATGATTGGTTCAGTGAGAGTGACCTGCATCAGTTACTGTAATTGGGTCAGTGGGGGTGACCTACAGCAGTGACAGTGAATGGGTCACTGGGAGTGACCGACAGCATTGACAGTGAGTGGGTCAGTGGGAGTAACCTACAGCAGTAACCGTGAATGTGTCAGTGGGAAAGACCTAAAGCAGTGACCGTAATTGCGTCAGTTGGAGTGACCATCAACAGTGACTGTGAGTTGGTCAGTGGGAGGGAACTACAGTAGTGACTGTGATTTGGTCAGTGGGAGTGACCTACAGCAGTGACTGTGATTGGGCCAGAAGGAGTGACCTACAGCAGTTACTGTGATTGGGTCAGTGGGAATGAGCTACAGCAATGACTGTGTTTGGGTCAGTGGAAGTGACCTCAAGCCGTGACAGTGATTGAGTCAGTGGGGGTGACCTAGAGCAGTAACAGTGAGTGGGTCTATTGGGAATGGCCTGCAACATTGTCCATGATTGGAACAATGAGAGTGACCTACAGCAGTTAATGTGATTGTGTCAGAGGGAGTCACCTACAGCAGTGACTGTGATTGGCTCAGCGGGAGTGACCTTCAGCAGTGCCTGTGATTGGGTCAGTGGGAATGACCTACAGCAGTGAGAGTGAGTGGGTGAGTGCGAATGACCTACAGCAGTGACCGTAATTGAGTCAGTGGGAAGGAACTACAGAAGTTACTGTGTTTGTGTCAGAGGGAGTCACATACAGCAGTGACTGTGATTGGCTCGGCGGGAGTGACCTACAGCAGTGGCTGTGATTGGGTCAGTGGGAGTGACCTAAAGCAGTGACAGTGAGTGGGTCAGTGGGAGTGACTTACAGCAGTAACCGTGATTGGGTCAGTGCGATAGACCTACAGCAGTTATTGAGATTGGGTCTGTAGGAATAACCAAAAGCAGTGACCGTGATTGGGTCAGTGGGAATGACCTACAGCAGTGACTGAGATTGGTTCAGTGGGAATGATATTCAGCAGTGTCCGTGATTGGGGCAGTGGGAGTGAACTACATCAGTGACAGTGATTGGGTCAGTGGGAGTGGCCTACAGCAGTGAGAGTGAGTGTATGAGAGCGAATGACCTACAGCAGTAACCGTAATTGAGTCAGTGGGAATGACCAACAGAAGTGACTGTGAGTGGGACAGTGGGAATGACTTGCAGCAGTGACCGTAATTGGGTCAGTGGGAGTGTCCAACAACAGTGACTGTGATTGGGTCAGTGGTAGTGACCTCAAGCCGTGACCTTGATTGAGTCCGTTGGAGTGATCTACAGCAGTGACAGTGAGTGGGTCTATGGAATGACATGCAACAGTGACCATGAATGGGACAGTGACCTACAGCAGTGAGAGTGAGTGGGTCAGTGGGAGTGACCGACAGCAGTGACAGTGAGTGGGTCACTGGCAGTGACCTACAGCAGTTACTGTGATTGTGTCAGAGGGAGTCACCTACAGCGGTGACTGTGATTGGCTCAGCGGGAATGACCGACAGCAGTGGCTGTGATTGGGTCAGTGGGAGTAAACTAAAGCTGTGACCGTGATTGTGTCAGTGGGAGTGCTCTACAGCAGTGACAGTGAGTGGTTCTGAGGGAATGACCTGCAACAGTGACCATGATTGGGACAGTGAGAGTGACCTGCAGCAGTGACTGTGATTGGGTTAGTGGGAGTGACCTACAGCAGTGACAGTGAATGGGTCAGTGGGTGTGACCGACAGCATTGACAGTGAGTGGGTCAGTGGGAGTAACCGACAGCAGTAACCATGATTGTGTCAGTGGGAAAGACCTACAGCAGTGACTGAAATTGGTTCAGAGGGAATGACCTACAGCAGTGAGCGTGATTAGGTCAGTGGGAATGATATACAGCAGTAACCGTGATTGGGTCAGTGGGAGTGATCTGCAGCAGTGAGAGAGAGTGGGTGAGTGCGAATGACCTACAGCAGTGTTCGTAATCGGGTCAGTGCGAATGACCTACAGATGTGACTCTGAGTGGGACAGTGGGAATGACCTACAGCAGTGACCGTATTTGCATCAGTTGGATTAACCAACAACAGTGACTGTGAGTTGGTCAGTGGGAGTGAACTACAGTAGTGACTGTGATTTGGTCAGTGGGAGTGACCTACAGCAGTCACTGTGATTGTGTCAGAGGGAAAGACATACAGCAGTGACCGTGATTGGGTCAGTGGGAATGACCTACAGCATTGACCATGATTGGGTCAGTGCAAATGACCTACAGCAGTGACTGAGATTGGTTCAGTGGGAATGATATACAGCAGTGACCGTGATTGGGGCAGTGGGAGTGAACTACATCAGTGACTGTGATTAGGTCAGTGGGAGTGGCCTACAGCAGTGAGAGTGAGTGTATGAGTACGAATGACCTACAGCAGTGACCGTAATTCAGTCAGTGGGAATGACCAACAGAAGTGACTGTGAGTGGGACAGTGGGAATGACTTGCAGCAGTGACCGTAATTGGGTCAGTGGGAGTGTCCACCAACAGTGACTGTGATTGGGTCAGTGGGAGTGACTGACAGCAGTGAGAGAGAGAGTGGGTGAGTGCGAATGACCTACAGCAGTGATCGTAATCGGGTCAGTGCGAATGACCTACAGAAGTGACTGTGAGTGGGACAGTGGGAATGACCTACAACATTGAATGTGATTGGGTCAGGGGGAATGACCTACAGCTTTGACCATGATTGGGTTACCTCGAATGACCTACAGCATTATCCTTGCTTGGGTCAGTTGGAGTGACCTACACCAGTGACTGTGATTGGGTCAGTGGGAGTGACCTACAGTAGTGACTGACATTGGGTGAGTGGCAGTGACCTACAGCAGTAACTGTGATTGTGTCAGAGGGAGTGACCTACAGCATTGACTGTGAATGGGTCAGTGGGACTGACCTACAGCACTGGGTGTGATTGGGTCTGTGGGAGTGACATACAGCAGTGAGAGTGAGTGGGTCAGTGGGAATTACCTACAGCAGAGACTGTGATTGGCTCAGAGGGAGTCACCTACAGCAGTGACTGTGATTGGCTCAGCGGGAGTGACCTACAGCAGTGCCTGTGATTGGGTCAGTGGGAATGACCTACAGCAGTGAGATTGAGTGGGTGAGTGCGAATGACCTACAGCAGTGACCGTAATTGAGTCAGAGGGAAGGAACTACAGAAGTTACTGTGTTTGTGTCAGAGGGAGTCACATACAGCAGTGACTGTGATTGGCTCGGCGGGAGTGACCTACAGCAGTGGCTGTGATTGGGTCAGTGGGAGTGACCTAAAACAGTGACAGTGAGTGGGTCAGTGGGAGTGACTTACAGCAGTAACCGTGATTGGGTCAGTGCGATAGACCTACAGCACTTATTGAGATTGGTTCTGTAGGAATAACCAAAAGCAGTGACCGTGATTGGGTCAGTGGGAATGACCTACAGCAGTGACTGAGATTGGTTCAGTGGGAATGATATTCAGCAGTGACCGTGATTGGGGCAGTGGGAGTGAACTACATCAGTGACAGTGATTGGGTCAGTGGGAGTGGCCTACAGCAGTGAGAGTGAGTGGGTCAGTGGGAATTACCTACAGCAGAGACTGTGATTGGCTCAGCGGGAGTGACGTACAGCTGTGTCTGTGATTGGGTCAGTGGGAGTGACCTAAAGCACTGACCGTGATTGTGTCAGTGGGAGTGATCTACAACAGTGACAATGAGTGGGTCTGTGGGAATGACCTGCAACAGTGACAATGATTGGGACAGTGAGAGTGTCCAGCAGCTGTGACTGTGATTGGGTCAGTGGGAGTGACCGTGAGCAGTGACAGTTATTGTGTCAGTGGGAGTAACCTAAAGCAGTGACCGTGATTGTGTCAGTGGGAGTGCTCTACAGCAGTTACAGCAATTGTGTCAGTGGGAGTGACCTACAGCAGTCACTGTGATTGTGTCAGAGGGAAAGACATACAGCAGTGACCGTGATTGGGTCAGTGGGAATGACCTACAGCATTGACCATGATTGGGTCAGTGCAAATGACCTACAGCAGTGACTGAGATTGGTTCAGTGGGAATGATATACAGCAGTGACCGTGATTGGGGCAGTGGGAGTGAACTACATCAGTGACTGTGATTAGGTCAGTGGGAGTGGCCTACAGCAGTGAGAGTGAGTGTATGAGTACGAATGACCTACAGCAGTGACCGTAATTCAGTCAGTGGGAATGACCAACAGAAGTGACTGTGAGTGGGACAGTGGGAATGACTTGTAGCAGTCACCGTAATTGGGTCAGTGGGAGTGTCCACCAACAGTGACTGTGATTGGGTCAGTGGGAGTGACCGACAGCAGTGAGAGAGAGAGTGGGTGAGTGCGAATGACCTACAGCAGTGATCGTAATCGGGTCAGTGCGAATGACCTACAGAAGTGACTGTGAGTGGGACAGTGGGAATGACCTACAGCAGTGACAGTATTTGCCTCAGTTGCAGTGACCAACAACAGTGACTGTGAGTTGGTTAGTGGGAGTGAACTACCACTGATTTGTTCACTGTGAGTGACCTACACCAGTGACTGTGATTGGGTCAGAGGGAGTGACCTACAGCAGTGACTGTGATTGGGTCAGTGGGAATGTCCTACAGCACTGACTGTGATTGGATCAGTGGTAGTGACCTAAAGTCGTGACCGTGATTGAGACAGTGGGGGTAATCTAGAGCAGTGACAGTGAGTGGGTATATTAGCAATGGCCTGCAACAGTGTCCATGATTGGGACAGTGAGAGTGACCAGCAGCAGTGACTGTGATTGGGTCAGTGGGAGTGACCGAGAGCAGTGACAGTGAATGGGTCAGTAGGAGTGACCGTCAGCAGTGACAGTTATTGGGTCAGTGGGAGAAACCTAGAGCAGTGACCGTGATTGTGTCAGTGGGAGTGCTCTACAGCAGTCACTGTGATTGTGTCAGAGGGAAAGACATACAGCAGTGACCGTGATTGGGTCAGTGGGAATGACCTACGGCATTGACCATGATTGGGTCAGTGCAAATGAACTACAGCATTGACCGTGATTGGGTCAGTGGGAATGACATACAGCAGTGACCTTGCTTGGGGCAGTGGGAGTGAACTACATCAGTGACAGTGATTGGGTCAGTGGGAGTGGCCGACAGCAGTGAGAGTGAGTGTATGAGAGCGAATGACCTACAGCAGTAACCGTAATTGAGTCAGTGGGAATGACCAACAGAAGTGACTGTGAGTGGGACAGTGGGAATGACTTGCAGCAGTGACCGTAATTGGGTCAGTGGGAGTGTCCACCAACAGTGACTGTGATTGGGTCAGTGGTAGTGACCTCAAGCCGTGACCTTGATTGAGTCCGTTGGAGTGATCTACAGCAGTGACAGTGAATGGGTCACTGGGAGTGACCGACAGCATTGACAGTGAGTGGGTCAGTGGGAGTAACCTACAGCAGTAACCGTGACTGTGTCAGTGGGAAAGACCTAAAGCAGTGACCGTAATTGCGTCAGTTGGAGTGACCATCAACAGTGACTGTGAGTTGGTCAGTGGGAGGGAACTACAGTAGTGACTGTGATTTGGTCAGTGGGAGTGACCTACAGCAGTGACTGTGATTGGGCCAGAAGGAGTGACCTACAGCAGTGCCTGTGATTGGGTCAGTGGGAATGACCTACAGCAGTGAGAGTGAGTGGGTGAGTGCGAATGACCTACAGCAGTGACCGTAATTGAGTCAGTGGGAAGGAACTACAGAAGTTACTGTGTTTGTGTCAGAGGGAGTCACATACAGCAGTGACTGTGATTGGCTCGGCGGGAGTGACCTAAAGCAGTGGCTGTGATTGGGTCAGTAGGAGTGACCTAAAGCAGTGACAGTGAGTGGGTCAGTGGGAGTGACTTACAGCAGTAACCGTGATTGGGTCAGTGCGATAGACCAACAGCACTTATTGAGATTGGGTCTGTAGGAATAACCAAAAGCAGTGACCGTGATTGGGTCAGTGGGAATGACCTACAGCAGTGACTGAGATTGGTTCAGAGGGAATGATATTCAGCAGTGACCGTGATTGTTTCAGTGGGAGTGACCTAAAGCAGTGACCGTGATTGTGTCAGTGGGAGTGATCTACAACAGTGACAATGAGTGGGTCTGTGGGAATGACCTGCAACAGTGACAATGATTGGGACAGTGAGAGTGTCCAGCAGCAGTGACTGTGATTGGGTCAGTGGGAGTGACCGTGAGCAGTGACAGTTATTGGGTCAGTGGGAGAAACCTAGAGCAGTGACCGTGATTGTGTCAGTGGGAGTGCTCTACAGCAGTCACTGTGATTGTGTCAGAGGGAAAGACATACAGCAGTGACCGTGATTGTGTCAGTGGGAGTGCTCTACAGCAGTTACAGTAATTGTGTCAGTGGGAGTGACCTACAGCAGTCACTGTGATTGTGTCAGAGGGAAAGACATACAGCAGTGACCGTGATTGGGTCAGTGGGAATGACCTACAGCATTGACCATGATTGGGTCAGTGCAAATGACCTACAGCAGTGACTGAGATTGGTTCAGTGGGAATGATATACAGCAGTGACCGTGATTGGGGCAGTGGGAGTGAACTACATCAGTGACTGTGATTAGGTCAGTGGGAGTGGCCTACAGCAGTGAGAGTGAGTGTATGAGTACGAATGACCTACAGCAGTGACCGTAATTCAGTCAGTGGGAATGACCATCAGAAGTGACTGTGAGTGGGACAGTGGGAATGACTTGCAGCTGTGACCGTAATTGGGTCAGTGGGAGTGTCCACCAACAGTGACTGTGATTGGGTCAGTGGGAGTGACCGACAGCAGTGAGAGAGAGAGTGGGTGAGTGCGAATGACCTACAGCAGTGATCGTAATCGGGTCATTGCGAATGACCTACAGAAGTGACTGTGAGTGGGACAGTGGGAATGACCTACAGCAGTGACAGTATTTGCCTCAGTTGCAGTGACCAACAACAGTGACTGTGAGTTGGTCAGTGGGAGTGAACTACCATTGATTTGTTCACTGGGAGTGACCTACACCAGTGACTGTGATTGGGTCAGAGGGAGTGACCTACAGCAGTGACTGTGATTGGGTCAGTGGGAATGTCCTACAGCATTGACTGTGATTGGATCAGTGGTAGTGACCTAAAGTCGTGACCGTGATTGAGACAGTGGGGGTAATCTAGAGCAGTGACAGTGAGTGGGTATATTAGTAATGGCCTGCAACAGTGTCCATGATTGGGACAGTGAGAGTGACCAGCAGCAGTGACTGTGATTGGGTCAGTGGGAGTGACCGAGAGCAGTGACAGTGAATGGGTCAGTAGGAGTGACCGTCAGCAGTGACAGTTATTGGGTCAGTGGGAGAAACCTAGAGCAGTGACCGTGATTGTGTCAGTGGGAGTGCTCTACAGCAGTCACTGTGATTGTGTCAGAGGGAAAGACATACAGCAGTGACCGTGATTGGGTCAGTGGGAATGACCTACAGCATTGACCATGATTGGGTCAGTGCAAATGAACTACAGCATTGACCGTGATTGGCTCAGCGGGAGTGACCTACAGCATTGACCGTGATTGTGTCAGTGGGAGTGACCGACAGCATTGACAGTGAGTGGGTGAGTGCGAGTAACCTACAGCGGTAACAGTGATTGTGTCAGTGGGAAAGACCAAAGCAGTGACTGAAATTGGTTCAGAGGGAATGACCGCCAGCAGTGACCGTGATTAGGTCAGAGGGAATGACCTACAGCAGTGACCGTGATTGGGTCAGTGGGAATGATATACAGCAGAGACCGTGATTGGGGCAGTGGGAGTGACCAACAGCAATGACCGTGATTGGGTCAGTGGGAGTGACCTAAAGCAGTGACCGTGATTGTGTCAGTGGGAATGCTCTACAGCAGTGACAGTGAGTGGATCTGAGTGAATGACCTGCAACAGTGACCATGATTGGTTCAGTGAGAGTGACCTGCATCAGTTACTGTAATTGGGTCAGTGGGAGTGACCTACAGCAGTGACAGTGAATGGGTCACTGGGAGTGACCGACAGCATTGACAGTGAGTGGGTCAGTGGGAGTAACCTACAGCAGTAACCGTGAATGTGTCAGTGGGAAAGACCTAAAGCAGTGACCGTAATTGCGTCAGTTGGAGTGACCATCAACAGTGACTGTGAGTTGGTCAGTGGGAGGGAACTACAGTAGTGACTGTGATTTGGTCAGTGGGAGTGACCTACAGCAGTGACTGTGATTGGGCCAGAAGGAGTGACCTACAGCAGTTACTGTGATTGGGTCAGTGGGAATGAGCTACAGCAATGACTGTGTTTGGGTCAGTGGAAGTGACCTCAAGCCGTGACAGTGATTGAGTCAGTGGGGGTGACCTAGAGCAGTGACAGTGAGTGGGTCTATTGGGAATGGCCTGCAACATTGTCCATGATTGGAACAGTGAGAGTGACCTACAGCAGTTAATGTGATTGTGTTAGAGGGAGTCACCTACAGCAGTGACTGTGATTGGCTCAGCGGGAGTGACCTACAGCAGTGCCTGTGATTGGGTCAGTGGGAATGACCTACAGCAGTGAGAGTGAGTGGGTGAGTGCGAATGACCTACAGCAGTGACAGTGAATGGGTCACTGGGAGTGACCGACAGCATTGACAGTGAGTGGGTCAGTGGGAGTAACCTACAGCAGTAACCGTGAATGTGTCAGTGGGAAAGACCGAAAGCAGTGACCGTAATTGCGTCAGTTGGAGTGACCATCAACAGTGACTGTGAGTTGGTCAGTGGGAGGGAACTACAGTAGTGACTGTGATTTGGTCAGTGGGAGTGACCGACAGGAGTGCCTGTGATTGGGTCAGTGGGAATGACCTACAGCAGTGAGAGTGAGTGGGTGAGTGCGAATGACCTACAGCAGTGACCGTAATTGAGTCAGTGGGAAGGAACTACAGAAGTTACTGTGTTTGTTTCAGAGGGAGTCACATACAGCAGTGACTGTGATTGGCTCGGCGAGAGTGACCTACAGCAGTGGCTGTGATTGGGTCAGTGGGAGTGACCTAAAGCAGTGACAGTGAGTGGGTCAGTGGGAGTGACTTACAGCAGTAACCGTGATTGGGTCAGTGCGATAGACCTACAGCACTTATTTAGATTGGTTCTGTAGGAATAACCAAAAGAAGTGACCGTGATTGGGTCAGTGGGAATGACCTACAGCAGTGACTGAGATTGGTTCAGTGGGAATGATATTCAGCAGTGACCGTGATTGGGGCAGTGGGAGTGAACTACATCAGTGACAGTGATTGGGTCAGTGGGAGTGGCCTACAGCAGTGAGAGTGAGTGGGTCAGTGGGAATTACCTACAGCAGAGACTGTGATTGGCTCAGCGGGAGTGACGTACAGCAGTGTCTGTGATTGGGTCAGTGGGAGTGACCTTAAGCAGTGACCGTGATTGTGTCAGTGGGAGTGATCTACAACAGTGACAATGAGTGGGTCTGTGGGAATGACCTGCAACAGTGACAATGATTGGGACAGTGAGAGTGTCCAGCAGCAGTGACTGTGATTGGGTCAGTGGGAGTGACCGTGAGCAGTGACAGTTATTGTGTCAGTGGGAGTAACCTAAAGCAGTGACCGTGATTGTGTCAGTGGGAGTGCTCTACAGCAGTTACAGTAATTGTGTCAGTGGGAGTGACCTACAGCAGTCACTGTGATTGTGTCAGAGGGAAAGACATACAGCAGTGACCGTGATTGGGTCAGTGGGAATGACCTACAGCATTGACCATGATTGGGTCAGTGCAAATGACCTACAGCAGTGACTGAGATTGGTTCAGTGGGAATGATATACAGCAGTGACCGTGATTGGGGCAGTGGGAGTGAACTACATCAGTGACTGTGATTAGGTCAGTGGGAGTGACCGACAGCAGTGAGAGAGAGAGTGGGTGAGTGCGAATGACCTACAGCAGTGATCGTAATCGGGTCAGTGCGAATGACCTACAGAAGTGACTGTGAGTGGGACAGTGGGAATGACCTACAGCAGTGACAGTATTTGCCTCAGTTGCAGTGACCAACAACAATGACTGTGAGTTGGTCAGTGGGAGGGAACTACAGTAGTGACTGTGATTTGGTCAGTGGGAGTGACCTACAGCAGTGACTGTGATTGGGTCAGTGGGAATGTCCTACAGCACTGACTGTGATTGGATCAGTGGTAGTGACCTAAAGTCGTGACCGTGATTGAGACAGTCGGGGTAATCTAGAGCAGTGACAGTGAGTGGGTATATTAGCAATGGCCTGCAACAGTGTCCATGATTGGGACAGTGAGAGTGACCAGCAGCAGTGACTGTGATTGGGTCAGTGGGAGTGACCGAGAGCAGTGACAGTGAATGGGTCAGTAGGAGTGACCGTCAGCAGTGACAGTTATTGGGTCAGTGGGAGAAACCTAGAGCAGTGACCGTGATTGTGTCAGTGGGAGTGCTCTACAGCAGTCACTGTGATTGTGTCAGAGGGAAAGACATACAGCAGTGACCGTGATTGGGTCAGTGGGAATGACCTACAGCATTGACCATGATTGGGTCAGTGCAAATGAACTACAGCATTGACCGTGATTGGGTCAGTGGGAATGACATACAGCAGTGACCTTGCTTGGGTCAGTTGGAGTGACCTACAGCAGTGACAGTGAGTGGTTCAGTTGGAGTGACCGACAGCAGTGACAGTGAGTGGGTCACTGCAGTGACCTACAGCAGTTACTGCAATTGTGTCAGAGGGAATGACCTACATCAGGGACTGTGATTGGCTCAGCGGGAGTGACCTACAGCATTGACCGTGATTGTGTCAGTGGGAGTGCTCTACAGCAGTGACAGTGAGTGGGTCAGTGGGAGTGACCGACAGCATTGACAGTGAGTGGGTCAGTGCGAGTAACCTACAGCGGTAACAGTGATTGTGTCAGTGGGAAAGACCAAAGCAGTGACTGAAATTGGTTCAGAGGGAATGACCGCCAGCAGTGACCGTGATTAGGTCAGAGGGAATGACCTACAGCACTGACCGTGATTGGGTCAGTGGGAATGATATACAGCAGAGACCGTGATTGGGGCAGTGGGAGTGACCAACAGCAATGACCGTGATTGGGTCAGTGGGAGTGACCTAAAGCAGTGACCGTGATTGTGTCAGTGGGAGTGCTCTACAGCAGTGACAGTGAGTGGATCTGAGGGAATGACCTGCAACAGTGACCATGATTGGTTCAGTGAGAGTGACCTGCTTCAGTTACTGTAATTGGGTCAGTGGGGGTGACCTACAGCAGTGACAGTGAATGGGTCACTGGGAGTGACCGACAGCATTGACAGTGAGTGGGTCAGTGGGAGTAACCTACAGCAGTAACCGTGAATGTGTCAGTGGGAAAGACCTAAAGCAGTGACCGTAATTGCGTCAGTTGGAGTGACCATCAACAGTGACTGTGAGTTGGTCAGTGGGAGGGAACTACAGTAGTGACTGTGATTTGGTCAGTGGGAGTGAACTACATCAGTGACTGTGATTAGGTCAGTGGGAGTGGCCTACAGCAGTGAGAGTGAGTGTATGAGTACGAATGACCTACAGCAGTGACCGTAATTCAGTCAGTGGGAATGACCATCAGAAGTGACTGTGAGTGGGACAGTGGGAATGACTTGCAGCTGTGACCGTAATTGGGTCAGTGGGAGTGTCCACCAACAGTGACTGTGATTGGGTCAGTGGGAGTGACCGACAGCAGTGAGAGAGAGAGTGGGTGAGTGCGAATGACCTACAGCAGTGATCGTAATCGGGTCAGTGCGAATGACCTACAGAAGTGACTGTGAGTGGGACAGTGGGAATGACCTACAGCAGTGACAGCATTTGCCTCAGTTGCAGTGACCAACAACAGTGACTGTGAGTTGGTCAGTGGGAGTGAAATACCATTGATTTGTTCACTGGGAGTGACCTACACCAGTGACTGTGATTGGGTCAGAGGGAGTGACCTACAGCAGTGACTGTGATTGGGTCAGTGGGAATGTCCTACAGCACTGACTGTGATTGGATCAGTGGTAGTGACCTAAAGTCGTGACCGTGATTGAGACAGTGGGGGTAATCTAGAGCAGTGACAGTGAGTGGGTATATTAGTAATGGCCTGCAACAGTGTCCATGATTGGGACAGTGAGAGTGACCAGCAGCAGTGACTGTGATTGGGTCAGTGGGAGTGACCGAGAGCAGTGACAGTGAATGGGTCAGTAGGAGTGACCGTCAGCAGTGACAGTTATTGGGTCAGTGGGAGAAACCTAGAGCAGTGACCGTGATTGTGTCAGTGGGAGTGCTCTACAGCAGTCACTGTGATTGTGTCAGAGGGAAAGACATACAGCAGTGACCGTGATTGGGTCAGTGGGAATGACCTACAGCATTGACCATGATTGGGTCAGTGCAAATGAACTACAGCATTGACCGTGATTGGCTCAGCGGGAGTGACCTACAGCATTGACCGTGATTGTGTCAGTGGGAGTGACCGACAGCATTGACAGTGAGTGGGTGAGTGCGAGTAACCTACAGCGGTAACAGTGATTGTGTCAGTGGGAAAGACCAAAGCAGTGACTGAAATTGGTTCAGAGGGAATGACCGCCAGCAGTGACCGTGATTAGGTCAGAGGGAATGACCTACAGCAGTGACCGTGATTGTGTCAGTGGGAGTGCTCTACAGCAGTCACTGTGATTGTGTCAGAGGGAAAGACATACAGCAGTGACCGTGATTGGGTCAGTGGGAATGACCTACAGCATTGACCATGATTGGGTCAGTGCAAATGAACTACAGCATTGACCGTGATTGGGGCAGTGGGAGTGACCAACAGCAATGACCGTGATTGGGTCAGTGGGAGTGACCTAAATCAGTGACCGTGATTGTGTCAGTGGGAATGCTCTACAGCAGTGACAGTGAGTGGATCTGAGGGAATGACCTGCAACAGTGACCATGATTGGTTCAGTGAGAGTGACCTGCATCAGTTACTGTAATTGGGTCAGTGGGAGTGACCTACAGCAGTGACAGTGAATGGGTCACTGGGAGTGACCGACAGCATTGACAGTGAGTGGGTCAGTGGGAGTAACCTACAGCAGTAACCGTGAATGTGTCAGTGGGAAAGACCTAAAGCAGTGACCGTAATTGCGTCAGTTGGAGTGACCATCAACAGTGACTGTGAGTTGGTCAGTGGGAGGGAACTACAGTAGTGACTGTGATTTGGTCAGTGGGAGTGACCTACAGCAGTGACTGTGATTGGGCCAGAAGGAGTGACCTACAGCAGTTACTGTGATTGGGTCAGTGGGAATGAGCTACAGCAATGACTGTGTTTGGGTCAGTGGAAGTGACCTCAAGCCGTGACAGTGATTGAGTCAGTGGGGGTGACCTAGAGCAGTGACAGTGAGTGGGTCTATTGGGAATGGCCTGCAACATTGTCCATGATTGGAACAGTGAGAGTGACCTACAGCAGTTAATGTGATTGTGTTAGAGGGAGTCACCTACAGCAGTGACTGTGATTGGCTCAGCGGGAGTGACCTACAGCAGTGCCCGTGATTGGGTCAGTGGGAATGACCTACAGCAGTGAGAGTGAGTGGGTGAGTGCGAATGACCTACAGCAGTGACAGTGAATGGGTCACTGGGAGTGACCGACAGCATTGACAGTGAGTGGGTCAGTGGGAGTAACCTACAGCAGTAACCGTGAATGTGTCAGTGGGAAAGACCGAAAGCAGTGACCGTAATTGCGTCAGTTGGAGTGACCATCAACAGTGACTGTGAGTTGGTCAGTGGGAGGGAACTACAGTAGTGACTGTGATTTGGTCAGTGGGAGTGACCTACAGGAGTGACTGTGATTAGGCCAGAAGGAGTGACCTACAGCAGTTACTGTGATTGGGTCAGTGGGAATGAGCCACAGCAATGACTGTGTTTGGGTCAGTGGAAGTGACCTCAAGCCGTGACAGTGATTGAGTCAGTGGGGGTGACCTAGAGCAGTGACAGTGAGTGGGTCTATTGGGAATGGCCTGCAACATTGTCCATGATTGGAACAGTGAGAGTGACCTACAGCAGTTAATGTGATTGTGTCAGAGGGAGTCACCTCCAGCAGTGACTGTGATTGGCTCAGCGGGAGTGACCTACTGCAGTGCCTGTGATTGGGTCAGTGGGAATGACCTACAGCAGTGAGAGTGAGTGGGTGAGTGCGAATGACCTCCAGCAGTGACCGTAATTGAGTCAGTGGGAAGGAACTACAGAAGTTACTGTGTTTGTGTCAGAGGGAGTCACATACAGCAGTGACTGTGATTGGCTCGGCGAGAGTGACCTACAGCAGTGGCTGTGATTGGGTCAGTGGGAGTGACCTAAAGCAGTGACAGTGAGTGGGTCAGTGGGAGTGACTTACAGCAGTAACCGTGATTGGGTCAGTGCGATAGACCAACAGCACTTATTGAGATTGGGTCTGTAGGAATAACCAAAAGCAGTTACTGTAATTGGTTCAGTGGGAGTGACCGACAGCATTGACAGTGAGTGGGTCAGTGGGAGTAACCTACAGCAGTAACCGTGAATGTGTCAGTGGGAAAGACCTAAAGCAGTGACCGTAATTGCGTCAGTTGGAGTGACCATCAACAGTGACTGTGAGTTGGTCAGTGGGAGGGAACTACAGTAGTGACTGTGATTTGGTCAGTGGGAGTGACCTACAGCAGTGACTGTGATTGGGCCAGAAGGAGTGACCTACAGCAATTACTGTGATTGGGTCAGTGGGAATGAGCTACAGCAATGACTGTGTTTGGGTCAGTGGAAGTGACCTCAAGCCGTGACAGTGATTGAGTCAGTGGGGGTGACCTAGAGCAGTGACAGTGAGTGGGTCTATTGGGAATGGCCTGCAACATTGTCCATGATTGGAACAGTGAGAGTGACCTACAGCAGTTAATGTGATTGTGTTAGAGGGAGTCACCTACAGCAGTGACTGTGATTGGCTCAGCGGGAGTGACCTACAGCAGTGCCCGTGATTGGGTCAGTGGGAATGACCTACAGCAGTGAGAGTGAGTGGGTGAGTGCGAATGACCTACAGCAGTGACAGTGAATGGGTCACTGGGAGTGACCGACAGCATTGACAGTGAGTGGGTCAGTGGGAGTAACCTACAGCAGTAACCGTGAATGTGTCAGTGGGAAAGACCGAAAGCAGTGACCGTAATTGCGTCAGTTGGAGTGACCATCAACAGTGACTGTGAGTTGGTCAGTGGGAGGGAACTACAGTAGTGACTGTGATTTGGTCAGTGGGAGTGACCTACAGGAGTGACTGTGATTAGGCCAGAAGGAGTGACCTACAGCAGTTACTGTGATTGGGTCAGTGGGAATGAGCCACAGCAATGACTGTGTTTGGGTCAGTGGAAGTGACCTCAAGCCGTGACAGTGATTGAGTCAGTGGGGGTGACCTAGAGCAGTGACAGTGAGTGGGTCTATTGGGAATGGCCTGCAACATTGTCCATGATTGGAACAGTGAGAGTGACCTACAGCAGTTAATGTGATTGTGTCAGAGGGAGTCACCTCCAGCAGTGACTGTGATTGGCTCAGCGGGAGTGACCTACTGCAGTGCCTGTGATTGGGTCAGTGGGAATGACCTACAGCAGTGAGAGTGAGTGGGTGAGTGCGAATGACCTCCAGCAGTGACCGTAATTGAGTCAGTGGGAAGGAACTACAGAAGTTACTGTGTTTGTGTCAGAGGGAGTCACATACAGCAGTGACTGTGATTGGCTCGGCGAGAGTGACCTACAGCAGTGGCTGTGATTGGGTCAGTGGGAGTGACCTAAAGCAGTGACAGTGAGTGGGTCAGTGGGAGTGACTTACAGCAGTAACCGTGATTGGGTCAGTGCGATAGACCTACAGCACTTATTTAGATTGGTTCTGTAGGAATAACCAAAAGAAGTGACCGTGATTGGGTCAGTGGGAATGACCTACAGCAGTGACTGAGATTGGTTCAGTGGGAATGATATTCAGCAGTGACCGTGATTGGGGCAGTGGGAGTGAACTACATCAGTGACAGTGATTGGGTCAGTGGGAGTGGCCTACAGCAGTGAGAGTGAGTGGGTCAGTGGGAATTACCTACAGCAGAGACTGTGATTGGCTCAGCGGGAGTGACGTACAGCAGTGTCTGTGATTGGGTCAGTGGGAGTGACCTTAAGCAGTGACCGTGATTGTGTCAGTGGGAGTGATCTACAACAGTGACAATGAGTGGGTCTGTGGGAATGACCTGCAACAGTGACAATGATTGGGACAGTGAGAGTGTCCAGCAGCAGTGACTGTGATTGGGTCAGTGGGAGTGACCGTGAGCAGTGACAGTTATTGTGTCAGTGGGAGTAACCTAAAGCAGTGACCGTGATTGTGTCAGTGGGAGTGCTCTACAGCAGTTACAGTAATTGTGTCAGTGGGAGTGACCTACAGCAGTCACTGTGATTGTGTCAGAGGGAAAGACATACAGCAGTGACCGTGATTGGGTCAGTGGGAATGACCTACAGCATTGACCATGATTGGGTCAGTGCAAATGACCTACAGCAGTGACTGAGATTGGTTCAGTGGGAATGATATACAGCAGTGACCGTGATTGGGGCAGTGGGAGTGAACTACATCAGTGACTGTGATTAGGTCAGTGGGAGTGACCGACAGCAGTGAGAGAGAGAGTGGGTGAGTGCGAATGACCTACAGCAGTGATCGTAATCGGGTCAGTGCGAATGACCTACAGAAGTGACTGTGAGTGGGACAGTGGGAATGACCTACAGCAGTGACAGTATTTGCCTCAGTTGCAGTGACCAACAACAGTGACTGTGAGTTGGTCAGTGGGAGTGAACTACCACTGATTTGTTCACTGGGAGTGACCTACAGCAGTGACTGTGATTGGGTCAGAGGGAGTGACCTACAGCAGTGACTGTGATTGGGTCAGTGGGAATGTCCTACAGCACTGACTGTGATTGGATCAGTGGTAGTGACCTAAAGTCGTGACCGTGATTGAGACAGTCGGGGTAATCTAGAGCAGTGACAGTGAGTGGGTATATTAGCAATGGCCTGCAACAGTGTCCATGATTGGGACAGTGAGAGTGACCAGCAGCAGTGACTGTGATTGGGTCAGTGGGAGTGACCGAGAGCAGTGACAGTGAATGGGTCAGTAGGAGTGACCGTCAGCAGTGACAGTTATTGGGTCAGTGGGAGAAACCTAGAGCAGTGACCGTGATTGTGTCAGTGGGAGTGCTCTACAGCAGTCACTGTGATTGTGTCAGAGGGAAAGACATACAGCAGTGACCGTGATTGGGTCAGTGGGAATGACCTACAGCATTGACCATGATTGGGTCAGTGCAAATGAACTACAGCATTGACCGTGATTGGGTCAGTGGGAATGTCATACAGCAGTGACCTTGCTTGGGTCAGTTGGAGTGACCTACAGCAGTGACATTGAGTGGTTCAGTTGGAGTGACCGACAGCAGTGACAGTGAGTGGGTCACTGCAGTGACCTACAGCAGTTACTGCAATTGTGTCAGAGGGAATGACCTACATCAGGGACTGTGATTGGCTCAGCGGGAGTGCTCTACAGCAGTGACAGTGAGTGGGTCAGTGGGAGTGACCGACAGCATTGACAGTGAGTGGGTCAGTGCGAGTAACCTACAGCGGTAACAGTGATTGTGTCAGTGGGAAAGACCAAAGCAGTGACTGAAATTGGTTCAGAGGGAATGACCGCCAGCAGTGACCGTGATTAGGTCAGAGGGTATGACCTACAGCAGTGACCGTGATTGGGTCAGTGGGAATGATATACAGCAGAGACCGTGATTGGGGCAGTGGGAGTGACCAACAGCAATGACCGTGATTGGGTCAGTGGGAGTGACCTAAAGCAGTGACCGTGATTGTGTCAGTGGGAGTGCTCTACAGCAGTGACAGTGAGTGGATCTGAGGGAATGACCTGAAACAGTGATCATGATTGGTTCAGTGAGAGTGACCTGCATCAGTTACTGTAATTGGGTCAGTGGGGGTGACCTACAGCAGTGACAGTGAATGGGTCACTGGGAGTGACCGACAGCATTGACAGTGAGTGGGTCAGTGGGAGTAACCTACAGCAGTAACCGTGAATGTGTCAGTGGGAAAGACCTAAAGCAGTGACCGTAATTGCGTCAGTTGGAGTGACCATCAACAGTGACTGTGAGTTGGTCAGTGGGAGGGAACTACAGTAGTGACTGTGATTTGGTCAGTGGGAGTGACCTACAGCAGTGACTGTGATTGGGCCAGAAGGAGTGACCTACAGCAGTTACTGTGATTGGGTCAGTGGGAATGAGCTACAGCAATGACTGTGTTTGGGTCAGTGGAAGTGACCTCAAGCCGTGACAGTGATTGAGTCAGTGGGGGTGACCTAGAGCAGTGACAGTGAGTGGGTCTATTGGGAATGGCCTGCAACATTGTCCATGATTGGAACAGTGAGAGTGACCTACAGCAGTTAATGTGATTGTGTTAGAGGGAGTCACCTACAGCAGTGACTGTGATTGGCTCAGCGGGAGTGACCTACAGCAGTGCCTGTGATTGGGTCAGTGGGAATGACCTACAGCAGTGAGAGTGAGTGGGTGAGTGCGAATGACCTACAGCAGTGACAGTGAATGGGTCACTGGGAGTGACCGACAGCATTGACAGTGAGTGGGTCAGTGGGAGTAACCTACAGCAGTAACCGTGAATGTGTCAGTGGGAAAGACCGAAAGCAGTGACCGTAATTGCGTCAGTTGGAGTGACCATCAACAGTGACTGTGAGTTGGTCAGTGGGAGGGATCTACAGTAGTGACTGTGATTTGGTCAGTGGGAGTGACCTACAGCAGTGACTGTGATTGGGCCAGAAGGAGTGACCTACAGCAGTTACTGTGATTGGGTCAGTGGGAATGAGCCACATCAATGACTGTGTTTGGGTCAGTGGAAGTGACCTCAAGCCGTGACAGTGATTGAGTCAGTGGGGGTGACCTAGAGCAGTGACAGTGAGTGGGTCTATTGGGAATGGCCTGCAACATTGTCCATGATTGGAACAGTGAGAGTGACCTACAGCAGTTAATGTGATTGTGTCAGAGGGAGTCACCTCCAGCAGTGACTGTGATTGGCTCAGCGGGAGTGACCTACAGCAGTGCCTGTGATTGGGTCAGTGGGAATGACCTACAGCAGTGAGAGTGAGTGGGTGAGTGCGAATGACCTACAGCAGTGACCGTAATTGAGTCAGTGGGAAGGAACTACAGAAGTTACTGTGTTTGTGTCAGAGGGAGTCACATACAGCAGTGACTGTGATTGGCTCGGCGAGAGTGACCTACAGCAGTGGCTGTGATTGGGTCAGTGGGAGTGACCTAAAGCAGTGACAGTGAGTGGGTCAGTGGGAGTGACTTACAGCAGTAACCGTGATTGGGTCAGTGCGATAGACCTACAGCACTTATTTAGATTGGTTCTGTAGGAATAACCAAAAGAAGTGACCGTGATTGGGTCAGTGGGAATGACCTACAGCAGTGACTGAGATTGGTTCAGTGGGAATGATATTCAGCAGTGACCGTGATTGGGGCAGTGGGAGTGAACTACATCAGTGACAGTGATTGGGTCAGTGGGAGTGGCCTACAGCAGTGAGAGTGAGTGGGTCAGTGGGAATTACCTACAGCAGAGACTGTGATTGGCTCAGCGGGAGTGACGTACAGCAGTGTCTGTGATTGTGTCAGTGGGAGTGATCTACAACAGTGACAATGAGTGGGTCTGTGGGAATGACCTGCAACAGTGACAATGATTGGGACAGTGAGAGTGTCCAGCAGCAGTGACTGTGATTGGGTCAGTGGGAGTGACCGTGAGCAGTGACAGTTATTGTGTCAGTGGGAGTAACCTAAAGCAGTGACCGTGATTGTGTCAGTGGGAGTGCTCTACAGCAGTTACAGTAATTGTGTCAGTGGGAGTGACCTACAGCAGTCACTGTGATTGTGTCAGAGGGAAAGACATACAGCAGTGACCGTGATTGGGTCAGTGGGAATGACCTACAGCATTGACCATGATTGGGTCAGTGCAAATGACCTACAGCAGTGACTGAGATTGGTTCAGTGGGAATGATATACAGCAGTGACCGTGATTGGGGCAGTGGGAGTGAACTACATCAGTGACTGTGATTAGGTCAGTGGGAGTGACCGACAGCAGTGAGAGAGAGAGTGGGTGAGTGCGAATGACCTACAGCAGTGATCGTAATCGGGTCAGTGCGAATGACCTACAGAAGTGACTGTGAGTGGGACAGTGGGAATGACCTACAGCAGTGACAGTATTTGCCTCAGTTGCAGTGACCAACAACAGTGACTGTGAGTTGGTCAGTGGGAGTGAACTACCACTGATTTGTTCACTGGGAGTGACCTACAGCAGTGACTGTGATTGGGTCAGAGGGAGTGACCTACAGCAGTGACTGTGATTGGGTCAGTGGGAATGTCCTACAGCACTGACTGTGATTGGATCAGTGGTAGTGACCTAAAGTCGTGACCGTGATTGAGACAGTCGGGGTAATCTAGAGCAGTGACAGTGAGTGGGTATATTAGCAATGGCCTGCAACAGTGTCCATGATTGGGACAGTGAGAGTGACCAGCAGCAGTGACTGTGATTGGGTCAGTGGGAGTGACCGAGAGCAGTGACAGTGAATGGGTCAGTAGGAGTGACCGTCAGCAGTGACAGTTATTGGGTCAGTGGGAGAAACCTAGAGCAGTGACCGTGATTGTGTCAGTGGGAGTGCTCTACAGCAGTCACTGTGATTGTGTCAGAGGGAAAGACATACAGCAGTGACCGTGATTGGGTCAGTGGGAATGACCTACAGCATTGACCATGATTGGGTCAGTGCAAATGAACTACAGCATTGACCGTGATTGGGTCAGTGGGAATGACATACAGCAGTGACCTTGCTTGGGTCAGTTGGAGTGACCTACAGCAGTGACAGTGAGTGGTTCAGTTGGAGTGACCGACCGCAGTGACAGTGAGTGGGTCACTGCAGTGACCTACAGCAGTTACTGCAATTGTGTCAGAGGGAATGACCTACATCAGGGACTGTGATTGGCTCAGCGGGAGTGACCTACAGCATTGACCGTGATTGTGTCAGTGGGAGTGCTCTACAGCAGTGACAGTGAGTGGGTCAGTGGGAGTGACCGACAGCATTGACAGTGAGTGGGTCAGTGCGAGTAACCTACAGCGGTAACAGTGATTGTGTCAGTGGGAAAGACCAAAGCAGTGACTGAAATTGGTTCAGAGGGAATGACCGCCAGCAGTGACCGTGATTAGGTCAGAGGGTATGACCTACAGCAGTGACCGTGATTGGGTCAGTGGGAATGATATACAGCAGAGACCGTGATTGGGACAGTTGGAGTGACCAACAGCAATGACCGTGATTGGGTCAGTGGGAGTGACCTAAAGCAGTGACCGTGATTGTGTCAGTGGGAGTGCTCTACAGCAGTGACAGTGAGTGGATCTGAGGGAATGACCTGAAACAGTGATCATGATTGGTTCAGTGAGAGTGACCTGCATCAGTTACTGTAATTGGGTCAGTGGGGGTGACCTACAGCAGTGACAGTGAATGGGTCACTGGGAGTGACCGACAGCATTGACAGTGAGTGGGTCAGTGGGAGTAACCTACAGCAGTAACCGTGAATGTGTCAGTGGGAAAGACCTAAAGCAGTGACCGTAATTGCGTCAGTTGGAGTGACCATCAACAGTGACTGTGAGTTGGTCAGTGGGAGGGAACTACAGTAGTGACTGTGATTTGGTCAGTGGGAGTGACCTACAGCAGTGACTGTGATTGGGCCAGAAGGAGTGACCTACAGCAGTTACTGTGATTGGGTCAGTGGGAATGAGCTACAGCAATGACTGTGTTTGGGTCAGTGGAAGTGACCTCAAGCCGTGACAGTGATTGAGTCAGTGGGGGTGACCTAGAGCAGTAACAGTGAGTGGGTCTATTGGGAATGGCCTGCAACATTGTCCATGATTGGAACAATGAGAGTGACCTACAGCAGTTAATGTGATTGTGTCAGAGGGAGTCACCTACAGCAGTGACTGTGATTGGCTCAGCGGGAGTGACCTTCAGCAGTGCCTGTGATTGGGTCAGTGGGAATGACCTACAGCAGTGAGAGTGAGTGGGTGAGTGCGAATGACCTACAGCAGTGACCGTAATTGAGTCAGTGGGAAGGAACTACAGAAGTTACTGTGTTTGTGTCAGAGGGAGTCACATACAGCAGTGACTGTGATTGGCTCGGCGGGAGTGACCTACAGCAGTGGCTGTGATTGGGTCAGTGGGAGTGACCTAAAGCAGTGACAGTGAGTGGGTCAGTGGGAGTGACTTACAGCAGTAACCGTGATTGGGTCAGTGCGATAGACCTACAGCAGTTATTGAGATTGGGTCTGTAGGAATAACCAAAAGCAGTGACCGTGATTGGGTCAGTGGGAATGACCTACAGCAGTGACTGAGATTGGTTCAGTGGGAATGATATTCAGCAGTGTCCGTGATTGGGGCAGTGGGAGTGAACTACATCAGTGACAGTGATTGGGTCAGTGGGAGTGGCCTACAGCAGTGAGAGTGAGTGTATGAGAGCGAATGACCTACAGCAGTAACCGTAATTGAGTCAGTGGGAATGACCAACAGAAGTGACTGTGAGTGGGACAGTGGGAATGACTTGCAGCAGTGACCGTAATTGGGTCAGTGGGAGTGTCCAACAACAGTGACTGTGATTGGGTCAGTGGTAGTGACCTCAAGCCGTGACCTTGATTGAGTCCGTTGGAGTGATCTACAGCAGTGACAGTGAGTGGGTCTATGGAATGACATGCAACAGTGACCATGAATGGGACAGTGACCTACAGCAGTGAGAGTGAGTGGGTCAGTGGGAGTGACCGACAGCAGTGACAGTGAGTGGGTCACTGGCAGTGACCTACAGCAGTTACTGTGATTGTGTCAGAGGGAGTCACCTACAGCGGTGACTGTGATTGGCTCAGCGGGAATGACCGACAGCAGTGGCTGTGATTGGGTCAGTGGGAGTAAACTAAAGCTGTGACCGTGATTGTGTCAGTGGGAGTGCTCTACAGCAGTGACAGTGAGTGGTTCTGAGGGAATGACCTGCAACAGTGACCATGATTGGGACAGTGAGAGTGACCTGCAGCAGTGACTGTGATTGGGTTAGTGGGAGTGACCTACAGCAGTGACAGTGAATGGGTCAGTGGGTGTGACCGACAGCATTGACAGTGAGTGGGTCAGTGGGAGTAACCGACAGCAGTAACCATGATTGTGTCAGTGGGAAAGACCTACAGCAGTGACTGAAATTGGTTCAGAGGGAATGACCTACAGCAGTGAGCGTGATTAGGTCAGTGGGAATGATATACAGCAGTAACCGTGATTGGGTCAGTGGGAGTGATCTGCAGCAGTGAGAGAGAGTGGGTGAGTGCGAATGACCTACAGCAGTGTTCGTAATCGGGTCAGTGCGAATGACCTACAGATGTGACTCTGAGTGGGACAGTGGGAATGACCTACAGCAGTGACCGTATTTGCATCAGTTGGATTAACCAACAACAGTGACTGTGAGTTGGTCAGTGGGAGTGAACTACAGTAGTGACTGTGATTTGGTCAGTGGGAGTGACCTACAGCAGTCACTGTGATTGTGTCAGAGGGAAAGACATACAGCAGTGACCGTGATTGGGTCAGTGGGAATGACCTACAGCATTGACCATGATTGGGTCAGTGCAAATGACCTACAGCAGTGACTGAGATTGGTTCAGTGGGAATGATATACAGCAGTGACCGTGATTGGGGCAGTGGGAGTGAACTACATCAGTGACTGTGATTAGGTCAGTGGGAGTGGCCTACAGCAGTGAGAGTGAGTGTATGAGTACGAATGACCTACAGCAGTGACCGTAATTCAGTCAGTGGGAATGACCAACAGAAGTGACTGTGAGTGGGACAGTGGGAATGACTTGCAGCAGTGACCGTAATTGGGTCAGTGGGAGTGTCCACCAACAGTGACTGTGATTGGGTCAGTGGGAGTGACTGACAGCAGTGAGAGAGAGAGTGGGTGAGTGCGAATGACCTACAGCAGTGATCGTAATCGGGTCAGTGCGAATGACCTACAGAAGTGACTGTGAGTGGGACAGTGGGAATGACCTACAACATTGAATGTGATTGGGTCAGGGGGAATGACCTACAGCTTTGACCATGATTGGGTTACCTCGAATGACCTACAGCATTATCCTTGCTTGGGTCAGTTGGAGTGACCTACACCAGTGACTGTGATTGGGTCAGTGGGAGTGACCTACAGTAGTGACTGACATTGGGTGAGTGGCAGTGACCTACAGCAGTAACTGTGATTGTGTCAGAGGGAGTGACCTACAGCATTGACTGTGAATGGGTCAGTGGGACTGACCTACAGCACTGGGTGTGATTGGGTCTGTGGGAGTGACATACAGCAGTGAGAGTGAGTGGGTCAGTGGGAATTACCTACAGCAGAGACTGTGATTGGCTCAGCGGGAGTGACGTACAGCAGTGTCTGTGATTGGGTCAGTGGGAGTGACCTAAAGCAGTGACCGTGATTGTGTCAGTGGGAGTGATCTACAACAGTGACTGTGATTGACTCAGCGGGAGTGACCTACAGCAGTGACCGTGATTGTGTCAGTGGGAGTGCTCTACAGCAGTGACTGTGAGTGGTTCTAAGGGAATGACCTGCAACAAGCACCATGATTGGGACAGTGAGAGTGACCTGCAGCAGTGACTGTCATTGGGTCAGTGGGAGTGACCTAAAGTAGTGACAGTGAGTGGGTCAGTGGGAGTGACCGACAGTAGTGACAGTGAATGGGTCAGTGCGAGTAACCTTCAGCAGGAACCGTGATTGTGTCAGTGGGAAAGACCTACAGCAGTGACTGAAATTGGTTCAGAGGGAATGACCGCCAGCAGTGACCGTGATTAGGTCAGTGCGAATGACCTACAGCAGTGACCGTGATTGGGCCAGTGGGAATGATATACAGCAGTGACCGGGTTTGGGGCAGTGGGAGTGACAAACAGCAGTGACCATGATTGGGTCAGTGGGAGTGACCTAAAGCAGTGACCGTGATTGTGTCAGTGGGAGTGCTCTGCAGCAGTGACAGTGAGTGGTTCTGAGGGAATGACCTGCAACAGTGACCATGATTGGGACAGTGAGAGTGACCTGCAGCAGTGACTGTGATTGGGTCAGTGGGAGTGACCTACAGCAGTGACAGTGAATGGGTCAGTGGGAGTGACCGACAGCATTGACAGTGAGTGGGTCAGTGGGAGTAACCTACAGCAGCAACCGTGATTGTGTCAGTGGGAAAGACCTACAGCAGTGACTGAAATTGGTTCAGAGGGAATGACTTCCAGCAGTGACCGTGATTAAGTCAGTGCGAATGACCTACAGCAGTGATCGTAATCGGGACAGTGCGAATGACCTACAGCAGTGACGGTATTTGCGTCAGTTGGAGTGACCAACAACAGTGACTCTGAGTTGGTCAGTGGGAGTGAACTTCAGTAGTGACTGTGATTTGGTCAGTGGGAGTGACCTACAGCAGTTACTGTGATTGGGCCAGAGGGAGTGACCTACAGCAGTGAATGTGATTGGGTCAGTGGGAATGAGCAACAGCAGTGACTGTGATTGGGTCAGTGGAAGTGGCCTAAAGCCGTGACCGTGATTGAGTGATCTAGAGCAGTGACAGTCAGTGGGTCTATTGTGAATGGCCAGCAATAGTGTCCATGATTGGGACAGTGAGAGTGACCTACAGCAGTGATTGTGATTGGGTCAGTGTGAGTGACCTACAGGTGTGACAGTGAGTGGGTCAGTGGGAGTGACTTACAGCAGTAACCGTGATTGGGTCTGTGCGATTGACCTACAGCAGTGACTTAGATTGGATATGTATGAATGACCTCCAGCAGTGTCCGTGATTGGGTCAGTGGGATTGACGTACAGCAGTGACCGAGATTGGTTCAGTGGGAATGATATACAGCAGTAACCGTGATTGGGTCAGTGCGATAGACCTTCAGCAGTGACTGAGATTGGGTATGTAGGAATGACCTACAGCAGTGACTGTGATTGGGGCAGTGGAAGTGACCTACAGCAGTGACCGTGATTTGGTCAGTGGGAATGATATTCAGCTGTGACCGTGATTGGGGCAGTGGGAGTGACCTACAGCAGTAACCGTGATTGGGTCAGTGGTAGTTACCTACAGCAGTGACAGTCAGTGAGTGAGTGGGAGTGACATGCAGCAGTGACTGTGAGTGGGACACTGGGAATGAAAGACAGCAGTGACCGTTATTGGGTCATTGGAGTGACGTATAGCAGTAACCTTGATTGGGTGAGTGGCAGTGACCTCCATTAGTTACCATGATTGGGTTAGTGGGAATGACCTACAGCAGTGACAGTGAGTGGATCAGTGGTAATGACCTACAACAGTGAATGTGATTGGGTCAGCGGGAATGACCTACAGCTTTGACCATGATTGGGTTACTGCGAATGACCTACAGCATTATCCTTGCTTGGGTCAGTTGGAGTGACCTACAGCAGTAAGAGTGAATGGGTCAGTGGGAGTGACCTACAGTAGTGACTGACATTGGGTGAGTGGCAGTGACCTACAGCAGTAACTGTGATTGTGTCAGAGGGAGTGACCTACAGCATTGACTGTGAATGGGTCAGTGGGACTGACCTACAGCACTGGGTGTGATTGGGTCTGTGGGAGTGACATACAGCAGTGAGAGTGAGTGGGTCAGTGGGAATTACCTACAGCAGAGACTGTGATTGGCTCAGCGGGAGTGACGTACAGCAGTGTCTGTGATTGGGTCAGTGGGAGTGACCTAAAGCAGTGACCGTGATTGTGTCAGTGGGAGTGACCTACAACAGTGACAATGAGTGGGTCTGTGGGAATGACCTGCAACAGTGACAATGATTGGGACAGTGAGAGTGTCCAGCAGCAGTGACTGTGATTGGGTCAGTGGAAGTGACCGTCAGCAGTGACAGTTATTGTGTCAGTGGGAGTAACCTAAAGCAGTGACCGTGATTGTGTCAGTGGGAGTGCTCTACAGCAGTTACAGTAATTTTGTCAGTGGGAGTGACCTACAGCAGTCACTGTGATTGTGTCAGAGGGAAAGACATACAGCAGTGACCGTGATTGGGTCAGTGGGAGTGACCTAAAGCAGTGATCGTGATTGTGTCAGTGGGAGTGATCTACAACAGTGACAATGAGTGGGTCTGTGGGAATGACCTGCAACAGTGACAATGATTGGGACAGTGAGAGTGTCCAGCAGCAGTGACTGTGATTGGGTCAGTGGAAGTGACCGTCAGCAGTGACAGTTATTGTGTCAGTGGGAGTAACCTAAAGCAGTGACCGTGATTGTGTCAGTGGGAGTGCTCTACAGCAGTTACAGTAATTGTGTCAGTGGGAGTGACCTACAGCAGTCACTGTGATTGTGTCAGAGGGAAAGACATACAGCAGTGACCGTGATTGGGTCAGTGGGAATGACCTACAGCATTGACCATGATTGGGTCAGTGCAAATGACCTACAGCAGTGACTGAGATTGGTTCAGTGGGAATGATATACAGCAGTGACCGTGATTGGGGCAGTGGGAGTGAACTACATCAGTGACTGTGATTAGGTCAGTGGGAGTGGCCTACAGCAGTGAGAGTGAGTGTATGACTACGAATGACCTACAGCAGTGACCGTAATTCAGTCAGTGGGAATGACCAACAGAAGTGACTGTGAGTGGGACAGTGGGAATGACTTGCAGCAGTGACCGTAATTGTGTCAGTGGGAGTGTCCACCAACAGTGACTGTGATTGGGTCAGTGGGAGTGACCGACAGCAGTGAGAGAGAGAGTGGGTGAGTGCGAATGACCTACAACAGTGATCGTAATCGGGTCAGTGCGAATGACCTACAGAAGTGACTGTGAGTGGGACAGTGGGAATGACCTACAACAGTGAATGTGATAGGGTCAGGGGGAATGACCTACAGCTTTGACCATGATTGGGTTACTGCGAATGACCTACAGCATTATCCTTGCTTGGGTCAGTTGGAGTGACCTACAGCAGTAAGAGTGAATGGGTCAGTGGGAGTGACCTACAGTAGTGACTGACATTGGGTGAGTGGCAGTGACCTACAGCAGTAACTGTGATTGTGTCAGAGGGAGTGACCTACAGCATTGACTGTGAATGGGTCAGTGGGACTGACCTTCAGCACTAGGTGTGATTGGGTCTGTGGGAGTGACATACAGCAGTGAGAGTGAGTGGTTCAGTGGGAATTACCTACAGCAGAGACTGTGATTGGCTCAGCGGGAGTGACGTACAGCAGTGTCTGTGATTGGGTCAGTGGGAGTGACCTAAAGCAGTGACCGTGATTGTGTCAGTGGGAGTGATCTACAACAGTGACAATGAGTGGGTCTGTGGGAATGACCTGCAACAGTGACAATGATTGGGACAGTGAGAGTGTCCAGCAGCAGTGACTGTGATTGGGTCAGTGGAAGTGACCGTCAGCAGTGACAGTTATTGTGTCAGTGGGAGTAACCTAAAGCAGTGACCGTGATTGTGTCAGTGGGAGTGCTCTACAGCAGTTACAGTAATTGTGTCAGTTGGAGTGACCTACAGCAGTCACTGTGATTGTGTCAGAGGGAAAGACATACTGCAGTGACCGTGATTGGGTCAGTGGGAATGACCTACAGCATTGACCATGATTGGGTCAGTGCAAATGACCTACAGCAGTGACTGAGATTGGTTCAGTGGGAATGATATACAGCAGTGACCGTGATTGGGGCAGTGGGAGTGAACTACATCAGTGACTGTGATTAGGTCAGTGGGAGTGGCCTACAGCAGTGAGAGTGAGTGTATGAGTACGAATGACCTACAGCAGTGACCGTAATTCAGTCAGTGGGAATGACCAACAGAAGTGACTGTGAGTGGGACAGTGGGAATGACTTGCAGCAGTGACCGTAATTGGGTCAGTGGGAGTGTCCACCAACAGTGACTGTGATTGGGTCAGTGGGAGTGACCGACAGCAGTGAGAGAGAGAGTGGGTGAGTGCGAATGACCTACAGCAGTGATCGTAATCGGGTCAGTGCGAATGACCTACAGAAGTGACTGTGAGTGGGACAGTGGGAATGACCTACAGCAGTGACAGTATTTGCCTCAGTTGCAGTGACCAACAACAGTGACTGTTAGTTGGTCAGTGGGAGTGAACTACCACTGATTTGTTCACTGGGAGTGACCTACTCCAGTGACTGTGATTGGGTCAGAGGGAGTGACCTACAGCAGTGACTGTGATTGGGTCAGTGGGAATGTCCTAGAGCACTGACTGTGATTGGATCAGTGGTAGTGACCTAAAGTCGTGACCGTGATTGAGACAGTGGGGGTAATCTAGAGCAGTGACAGTGAGTGGGGATATTAGCAATGGCCTGCAACAGTGTCCATGATTGGGACAGTGAGAGTGACCAGCAGCAGTGACTGTGATTGGGTCAGTGGGAGTGACCGAGAGCAGTGACAGTGAATGTGTCAGTAGGAGTGACCGTCAGCAGTGACAGTTATTGGGTCAGTGGGAGAAACCTAGAGCAGTGACCGTGATTGTGTCAGTGGGAGTGCTCTACAGCAGTCACTGTGATTGTGTCAGAGGGAAAGACATACAGCAGTGACCGTGATTGGGTCAGTGGGAATGACCTACAGCATTGACCATGATTGGGTCAGTGCAAATGAAATACAGCATTGACCGTGATTGGGTCAGTGGGAATGACATACAGCAGTGACCTTGCTTAGGTCAGTTGGAGTGACCTACAGCAGTGACAGTGAGTGGTTCAGTTGGAGTGACCGACAGCAGTGACAGTGAGTGGGTCACTGCAGTGACCTACAGCAGTTACTGCAATTTTGTCAGAGGGAATGACCTACATCAGGGACTGTGATTGGCTCAGCGGGAGTGACCTACAGCATTGACCGTGATTGTGTCAGTGGGAGTGCTCTACAGCAGTGACAGTGAGTGGGTCAGTGGGAGTGACCGACAGCATTGACAGTGAGTGGGTCAGTGCGAGTAACCTACAGCGGTAACAGTGATTGTGTCAGTGGGAAAGACCAAAGCAGTGACTGAAATTGGTTCAGAGGGAATGACCGCCAGCAGTGACCGTGATTAGGTCAGAGGGAATTTCCTACAGCAGTGACCGTGATTGGGTCAGTGGGAATGATATACAGCAGAGACCGTGATTGGGGCAGTGGGAGTGACCAACAGCAATGACCGTGATTGGGTCAGTGGGAGTGACCTAAAGCAGTGACCGTGATTGTGTCAGTGGGAGTGCTCTACAGCAGTGACAGTGAGTGGTTCTAAGTGAATGACCTGCAACAGTGACATTGATTGGGACAGTGAGAGTGACCTGCAGCAGTGACTGTCATTGGGTCAGTGGGAGTGACCTACAGCAGTGACAGTGAGTGGGTCAGTGGGAGTGACCGACAGCATTGACAGTGAATTGGTCAGTACGAGTAACCTACAGCAGGAACCGTGATTGTGTCAGTGGGAATGACCTCCAGCAGTGACAGTGAATGGGTCAGTGGGAATAACCGACAGCATTGACAGTGAGTGGGTCAGTGGGAGTAAACTACAGCAGTAACAGTGATTGTGTCAGTGGGAGTGACCTACAGCAGTGACAGTGAATGGGTCAGTGGGAGTGACCGTAAGCAGCGACAGTGAGTGGGTCAGTGGGAGTGACCTAGAGCAGTAACCGTGATTGTGTCAGTGGGAAAGACCTACAGCAGTCACTGAAATTGGTTCAGTGGGAATGACCTACAGCAGTTACCGTGATTGGGTCAGTCGGAATGACCTACAGCAGTGACTGTAATTGGGTCAGTGGGAGTGACCTACAGCATTGACAGTGAATGGGTCAGAGGGAATGACCGCCAGCAGTGACCGTGATTAAGTCAGTGCGAATGACCTACAGCAGTGATCGTAATCGGGTCAGTGCGAATGACCTACAGAAGTGACTGTGAGTGGGACAGTGGGAATGACCTACAGCAGTGACCGTATTTGCGTCAGTTGGAGTGACCAACAACAGTGACTGTGAGTTGGTCAGTGGGAGTGAACTACAGTAGTGACTGTGATTTGGTCAGTGGGAGTGACCTACAGCAGTTACTGTGATTTGGCCAGAGGGAGTGACCTACAGTAGTGACTGTGATTGGGTCAGTGGGAATGAGCAACAGCAGTGACTGTTATTGGGTCAGTGGAAGTGAACTAAAGCCGTGACCGTGATTGAGTGATCTAGAGCAGTGACAGTGAGTCGGTCAATTGTGAATGGCCTTCAATAGAGTCCATGATTGGGACAGTGAGAGTGACCTACAGCAGTGATTGTGATTGGGTCTGTGTGAGTGACCTACAGCTGTGAGAGTGAGTGGGTCAGTGTGAGTGACTTACAGCATTAACCGTGATTGGGTCTGTGCGATTGACCTACAGCAGTGACTTAGATTGGGTATGTAGGAATGACCTCCAGCAGTGTCCGTGATTGGGTCAGTGGGAATGACGTACAGCAGTGACCGAGATTGGTTCAGTGGGAATGATATACAGCAGTAACCGTGATTGGGTCAGTGCGATAGACCTACAGCAGTGACTGAGATTGGGTATGCAGGAATGACCTACACCAGTGACTGTGATTGGGGCAGTGGAAGTGACCTACAGCAGTGACCGTGATTTGGTCAGTGGGAATAATATTCAGCTGTGACCGTGATTGGGGCAGTGGGAGTGACTTACAGCAGTAACCGTGATTGGGTCAGTGGTAGTTACCTACAGCAGTGACAGTTAGTGAGTGAGTGGGAGTGACATGCAGCAGTGACTGTGAGTGGGACACTGGGAATGACATACAGCAGTGACCGTTATTGGGTCAGTGGAGTGACGTATAGCAGTAACCCTGATTGGGTGAGTGGCAGTGACCTCCATCAGTTACCATGATTGGGTTAGTGGGAATGACCTACAGCAGTGACAGTGAGTGGGTCAGTGGGGGTGACCGACAGCAGTGAAAGTGAGTGGATCAGTGGGAATGACCTACAACAGTGAATGTGATTGGGTCAGTGGGAATGACCTACAGCTTTGACCATGATTGGGTTACTGCGAATGACCTACAGCATTGTCCTTGCTTGGGTCAGTTGGAGTGACCTACAGCAGTAAGAGTGAATGGGTCAGTGGGAGTGACCTACAGTAGTGACTGACATTGGGTGAGTGGCAGCAGTGACTGTGATTGTGTCAGAGGGAGTGACCTACAGCAGTGACTGTGATTGTGTCAGAGGGAGTGACCTACAGCATTGACTGTGAATGGGTCAGTGGGAATGACCTACAGCACTGGGTGTGATTGGGTCTGTGGGAGTGACATACAGCAGTGAGAGTGAGTGGGTCAGTGGGAATTACCTACAGCAGAGACTGTGATTGGCTCAGCGGGAGTGACGTACAGCAGTGTCTGTGATTGGGTCAGTGGGAGTGACCTAAAGCAGTGACCGTGATTGTGTCAGTGGGAGTGCTCTACAACAGTGACAATGAGTGGGTCTGTGGGAATGACCTGCAACAGTGACAATGATTGGGACAGTGAGAGTGACCAGCAGCAGTGACTGTTATTGGGTCAGTGGGAGTGACCGACAGCAGTGACAGTGAGTGGGTCAGTGGGAGTGACCGTCAGCAGTGACAGTTATTGTGTCAGTGGGAGTAACCTAAAGCAGTGACCGTGATTGTGTCAGTGGGAGTGCTCTACAGCAGTTACAGTATTGTGTCAGTGGGAGTGACCTACAGCAGTCACTGTGATTGTGTCAGAGGGAAAGACATACAGCAGTGAGCGTGATTTGGTCAGTGGGAATGACCTACAGCATTGACCATGACTGGGTCAGTGCAAATGACCTACAGCAGTGACTGAGATTGGTTCAGTGGGAATGATATACAGCAGTGACCGTGATTGGGGCAGTGGGAGTGAACTACATCAGTGACTGTGATTAGGTCAGTGGGAGTGGCCTACAGCAGTGAGAGTGAGTGTATGAGTGCGAATGACCTACAGCAGTGACCGTAATTGAGTCAGTGGGAATGACCAACAGAAGTGACTGTGAGTGGGACAGTGGGAATGACTTGCAGCAGTGACCGTAATTGGGTCAGTGGGAGTGTCCAACGACAGTGACTGTGATTGGGTCAGTGGGAGTGAGCTCAAGCCGTTACGTTGATTGAGTCAGTGGTAGTGATCTACAGCAGTGACAGTGAGTGGGTCTGTGGGAATGACCTGCAACAGTGACCATGATTGGGACAGTGACAGTGACCTACAGCAGTGACAGTGAGTGGGTCAGTGGGAGTGACCGACAGCAGTGACAGTGAGTGGGTCACTGGCAGTGACCTACAGCAGTTACTGTGATTGTGTCAGAGGGAGTCACCTACAGCAGTGACTGTGATTGGCTCAGCGGGAGTGACCTACAGTAGTGGCTGTGATTGGGTCAGTGGGAGTGACCTAAAGCAGTGGCCGTGATTGTGTCAGTGGGAGGTCTCTACAGCAGTCACTGAAATTGGTTTAGAGGGAATGACCGCCAGCAGTGTCCGTGATTAGGTCAGTGTGAATGACCTACAGCAGTGACCGTGATTGGGTCAGAGTGAATGACATACAGCAGTGACCGTGATTGCTTCAGTGGGAGTGACCTACAGCAGTGAGAGAGAGAGTGGGTGAGTGCGAATGACCTACAGCAGTGATCGTAATCGGGTCAGTGCGAATGAACTAGAGAAGTGACTGTGAGTGGGACAGTGGGAATGACCTACAGCAGTGACAGTATTTGCCCCAGTTGCAGTGACCAACAACAGTGACTGTGAGTTGGTCAGTGGGAGTGAACTACAGTAGTGACTGTGATTTGTTCACTGGGAGTGACCTACAGCAGTGACTGTGATTGGGTCAGAGGGAGTGACCTACAGCAGTGACTGTGATTGGGTCAGTGAGAATGTCCTACAGCACTGACTGTGATTGGATCAGTGGTAGTGACCTAAAGCCGTGACCGTGATTGAGTCAGTGGGGGTGATCTAGAGCAGTGACAGAGAGTGGGTATATTGGCAATGGCCTGCAACAGTGTCCATGATTGGGACAGTGAGAGTGACCAGCAGCAGTGACTGTGATTGGGTCAGTGGGAGTGACCGAGAGCAGTGACAGTGAATGGGTCAGTGGGAGTGACCGTCAGCAGTGACAGTTATTGGGTCAGTGGGAGTAACCTAGAGCAGTGACCGTGATTGTGTCAGTGGGAGTGCTCTACAGCAGTTACAGTGATTGTGTCAGTGGGAGTGACCTACAGCAGTCACTGTGATTGTGTCAGAGGGAAAGACATACAGCAGTGACCGTAATTGCGTCAGTTGGAGTGACCATCAACAGTGACTGTGAGTTGGTCAGTGGGAGGGATCTACAGTAGTGACTGTGATTTGGTCAGTGGGAGTGACCTACAGCAGTGACAGTGATTGGGCCAGAGGGAGTGACCTACAGCAGTTACTGTGATTGGGTCAGTGGGAATGAGCTACAGCAATGACTGTGATTGGGTCAGTGGAAGTGACCTCAAGCCGTGACAGTGATTGAGTCAGTGGGGGTGACCTAGAGCAGTGACAGTGAGTGGGTCTATTGGGAATGGCCTGCAACATTGTCCATGATTGGAACAGTGAGAGTGACCTACAGCAGTTACTGTGATTGTGTCAGAGGGAGTCACCTACAGCAGTGACTGTGATTGGCTCAGCGGGCGTGACCTACAGCAGTGCTTGTGATTGGGTCAGTGGGAATGACCTACAGCAGTGAGAGTGAGTGGGTGAGTGCTAATGACCTACAGCAGTGACCGTAATTGAGTCAGTGGGAAGGAACTACAGAAGTTACTGTGTTTGTGTCAGAGGGAGACACCTACAGCAGTGACTGTGATTGGCTCGGCGGGAGTGACCTACAGCAGTGGCTGTGATTGGGTCAGTGGGAGTGACCTAAAGCAGTGACAGTGAGTGGGTCAGTGGGAGTGACTTACTGCAGTAACCGTGATTGGGTCAGTGCGATAGACCTATAGCAGTTATTGAGATTGGGTCTGTAGGAATAACCAAAAGCAGTGTCCGTGATTGGGTCAGTGGGAATGGCCTACAGCAGTGACTGAGATTGGTTCAGTGGGAATGATATACAGCAGTGACCGTGATTGGGGCAGTGGGAGTGAACTACATCAGTGACTGTGATTGGGTCAGTGGGAGTGACCTAGAGCCGTGACTGTAATTGGGTTAGTGTGAGTGACCTACAGCAGTGACTGAGATTGGGGCAGTGGGAGTGACCTACAGCAGTGACTGTATTTGTGTCAGAGGGAATGACCTACAGCAGTGACTGTCATTGGGTCAGTGGGAGTGACCTAAAGCCGTGACCGTGATTGAGTCAGTGTGGGTGACATATAGCAGTAACCATGATTAGGTGAGTGGGAGTGACCTACAGCAGTAACCATAATTGGGTCAGTGGGAATGAAATACAGCAGTGACCTTGCTTGGGTCAGTTCGAGTGACCTACAGCAGTGAGAGTGAGTGGGTCAGTGGGAGTGACCTACAGTAGTGACTGATAGTGTGTGAGTGGCAGTGACCTACAGCAGTGTCTGTGATTGTCTCAGTGGGAGTGACCTAAAGCAGTGACCGTGATTGTGTCAGTGGGAGTGCTCTACAACAGTGACAATGAGTGGGTCTGTGGGAATGACCTGCAACAGTGACAATGATTGACACAGTGAGAGTGACCTACAGCAGTGACAATGAGTGGGTCAGTGGGAGTGACCGTCAGCAGTGACAGTGAGTGGGTCAGTGGGAGTGACCTACAGCAGTAACCGTGATTGTGTCAGTGGGAAAGACCTACAGCAGTCACTGAAATTGGTTCAGTGCGAATGACCTACAGCAGTGACCGTGATTGGGTCAGTCGGAATGACCTAAAGCAGTGACAGTGAATGGGTCAGTGGGAGTACCCTAAAGCAGTGACCGTGATTGTGTCAGTGGGAGTGCTCTACAGCAGTGACAGTGAGTGGTTCTAAGGGAATGACCTGCAACAGTGACATTGATTGGGACAGTGAGAGTGACCTGCAGCAGTGACTGTCATTGGGTCAGTGGGAGTGACCTACAGCAGTGACAGTGAGTGGGTCAGTGGGAGTGACCGACAGCATTGACAGTGAATGGGTCAGTGCGAGTAACCTACAGCAGGAACCGTGATTGTGTCAGTGGGAATGACCTACAGCAGTGACTGAAATTGGTTCAGTGGGAATGATATACAGCATTGACCGTCATTAGGGCAGTGGGAGTGACCAACAGCAGTGACCGTGATTGGGTCAGTGGGAGTGACCTGAAGCAGTGACCGTCATTATGTCAGTTGGAGTGCTCTGCAGCAGTGACAGTGAGTTGTTCTTAGGGAATGACCTGCAACAGTGACCATGATTGGGACAGTGAGAGTGACCTGCAGCAGTGACTGTGATTTGGTCAGTGGGAGTGACCTACAACAGTGACAGTGAATGGGTCAGTGGGAATAACCGACAGCATTGACAGTGAGTGGGTCAGTGGGAGTAAACTACAGCAGTAACAGTGATTGTGTCAGTGGGAGTGACCTACAGCAGTGACAGTGAATGGGTCAGTGGGAGTAACCGTCAGCAGTGACAGTGAGTGGGTCAGTGGGAGTGACCTACAGCAGTAACCGTGATTGTGTCAGTGGGAAAGACCTACAGCAGTCACTGAAATTGGTTCAGTGGGAATGACCTACAGCAGTGACCGTGATTGGATCAGTCGGAATGACCTACAGCAGTGACTGTAATTGGGTCAGTGGGAGTGACCTACAGCATTGACAGTGAATGGGTCAGTGGGAGTGACCGACAGCATTGACAGTGAGTGGGTCAGTGGGAGTAAACTACAGCAGTAACCGTGATTGTGTCAGTGGGAAAGACCTACAGCAGTGACTGAAATTGGTTCAGAGGGAATGACCGCCAGCAGTGACCGTGATTAAGTCAGTGCGAATGACCTGCAGCAGTGATCGTAATCGGGTCAGTGCGAATGACCTACAGAAGTGACTGTGAGTGGGACAGTGGGAATGACCTACAGCAGTGATCGTATTTGCGTCAGTTGGAGTGACCAACAACAGTGCATGTGAGTTGGTCAGTGGGAGTGAACTACAGTAGTGACTGTGATTTGGTCAGTGGGAGTGACCTACAGCAGTTACTGTGATTTGACCAGAGGGATTGACCTACAGTAGTGACTGTGATTGGGTCAGTGGGAATGAGCAACAGCAGTGACTGTTATTGGGTCAGTGGAAGTGAACTAAAGCCGTGACCGTGATTGAGTGATCTAGAGCAGTGACAGTGAGTCGGTCAATTGTGAATGGCCTTCAATAGAGTCCATGATTGGGACAGTGAGAGTGACCTACAGCAGTGATTGTGATTGGGTCTGTGTGAGTGACCTACAGCTGTGAGAGTGAGTGGGTCAGTGTGAGTGACTTACAGCATTAACCGTGATTGGGTCTGTGCGATTGACCTACAGCAGTGACTTAGATTGGGTATGTAGGAATGACCTCCAGCAGTGTCCGTGATTGGGTCAGTGGGAATGACGTACAGCAGTGACCGAGATTGGTTCAGTGGGAATGATATACAGCAGTAACCGTGATTGGGTCAGTGCGATAGACCTACAGCAGTGACTGAGATTGGGTATGCAGGAATGACCTACACCAGTGACTGTGATTGGGGCAGTGGAAGTGACCTACAGCAGTGACCGTGATTTGGTCAGTGGGAATAATATTCAGCTGTGACCGTGATTGTGGCAGTGGGAGTGACTTACAGCAGTAACCGTGATTGGGTCAGTGGTAGTTACCTACAGCAGTGACAGTTAGTGAGTGAGTGGGAGTGACATGCAGCAGTGACTGTGAGTGGGACACTGGGAATGACATACAGCAGTGACCGTTATTGGGTCAGTGGAGTGACGTATAGCAGTAACCCTGATTGGGTGAGTGGCAGTGACCTCCATCAGTTACCATGATTGGGTTAGTGGGAATGACCTACAGCAGTGACAGTGAGTGGGTCAGTGGGGGTGACCGACAGCAGTGAAAGTGAGTGGATCAGTGGGAATGACCTACAACAGTGAATGTGATTGGGTCAGTGGGAATGACCTACAGCTTTGACCATGATTGGGTTACTGCGAATGACCTACAGCATTGTCCTTGCTTGGGTCAGTTGGAGTGACCTACAGCAGTAAGAGTGAATGGGTCAGTGGGAGTGACCTACAGTAGTGACTGACATTGGGTGAGTGGCAGTGACCTACAGCAGTGACTGTGATTGTGTCAGAGGGAGTGACCTACAGCATTGACTGTGAATGGGACTGTGGGACTGACCTACAGCACTGGGTGTGATTGGGTCTGTGGGAGTGACATACAGCAGTGAGAGTGAGTGGGTCAGTGGGAATTACCTTCAGCAGAGACTGTGATTGGCTCAGCGGGAGTGACGTACAGCAGTGTCTGTGATTGGGTCAGTGGGAGTGACCTAAAGCAGTGACCGTGATTGTGTCAGTGGGAGTGCTCTACAACAGTAACAATGAGTGGGTCTGTGGGTATGACCTGCAACAGTGACAATGATTGGGACAGTGAGAGTGACCAGCAGCAGTGACTGTGATTGGGTCAGTGGGAGTGACCGACAGCAGTGACTGTGATTGGGTATGCAGGAATGACCTACACCAGTGACTGTGATTGGGGCAGTGGAAGTGACCTACAGCAGTGACCGTGATTTGGTCAGTGGGAGTGACCTACAGCATTGACTGTGAATGGGTCAGTGGGACTGACCTACATTGAGTGTGATTGGGTCTGTGGGAGTGACATACAGCAGTGAGAGTGAGTGTGTCAGTGGGAATGACCTACAGCAGAGACTGTGATTGGGTCAGCGGGAGTGACCTACAGCAGTGTCTGTGATTGGGTCAGTGGGAGTGACCTGAAGCAGTGACCGTGATTGTGTCAGTGGGAGTGCACTACAACAGTGACAATGAGTGTGTCTGTGGGAATGACCTGCAACAGTGACAATGATTGGGACAGTGAGAGTTACCAGCAGCAGTGACTGTGATTGGGTCAGTGGGAGTGACCGACAGCAGTGACTGTGATTTGGTATGCAGGAATGACCTACACCAGTGACTGTGATTGGGGCAGTGGAAGTGACCTACAGCAGTGACCGTGATTGTGTCAGTGGGAGTGACCTACAGCATTGACTGTGAATGGGTCAGTGGGAAAGACATACAGCAGTGACCCTGATTGGGTCAGTGGGAATGACCTACAGCATTGACCATGATTGGGTCAGTGCAAATGACCTAAAGCCGTGACCGTGATTGAGTGATCTAGAGCAGTGACAGTGAGTGGGTCTCTTGTGAATGGCCTGCAATAGTGTCCATGATTGGGACAGTGAGAGTGACCAACAGCAGTGATTGTGATTGGGTCAGTGTGAGTGACCTACAGCTGTGACAGTGAGTGGGTCAGTGGGAGTGACTTACAGCATTAACCGTGATTGGGTCTGTGCGATTGACCTACAGCAGTGACTTAGATTGGGTATGTAGGAATGACCTCCAGCAGTGTCCGTGATTGGGTCAGTGGGAATGACGTACAGCAGTGACCGTGATTTGGTCAGTGGGAATAATATTCAGCTGTGACCGTGATTGGGGCAGTGGAAGTGACCTACAGCAGTAACCGTGATTGGGTCAGTGGTAGTTACCTACAGCAGTGACAGTGAGTGAGTGAGTGGGAGTGACATGCAGCAGTGACTGTGAGTGGGACACTGGGAATGACATACAGCAGTGACCGTTATTGGGTCAGTGGAGTGACGTATAGCAGTAACCTTGATTGGGTGAGTGGCAGTGACGTCCATCAGTTACCATGATTGGGTTAGTGGGAATGACCTACAGCAGAGACTGTGAGTGGGTCAGTGGGGGTGACCGACAACAGTGAAGTGAGTGGATCAGTGGGAATGACCTACAACAGTGACTGTGATTGGGTCAGTGGGAATGACCTACAGCTTTGACCATGATTGTGTTACAGCGAATGACCTACAGCATTGACATTGCTTGGGTCAGTTGGAGTGACCTACAGCAGTGAGAGTGAAGGGGTCAGTGGGAGTGACCTACAGTAGTGACTGACATTGGCTCAGCGGGAGTGACCTACAGCAGTGTCTGTGATTGGGTCAGTGGGAGTGACCTAAAGCAGTGACCGTGATTGTGTCAGTGGGAGTGACCTACAGCATTGACTGTGAATGGGTCAGTGGGACTGACCTACACTGAGTGTGATTGGGTCTGTGGGAGTGACATACAGCAGTGAGAGTGAGTGGGTCAGTGGGAATGACCTACAGCAGAGACTGTGATTGGCTCAGCGGGAGTGACCTACAGCAGTGTCTGTGATTGGGTCAGTGGGAGTGACCTAAAGCAGTGACCGTGATTGTGTCAGTGGGAGTGCTCTACAACAGTGACAATGAGTGGGTCTGTGGGAATGACCTGCAACAGTGACAATGATTGGGTCAGTGGGAGTGACCGACAGCAGTGACAGTGAGTGTGTCAGTGGGAGTGACCGTCAGCAGTGACAGTTATTGGGTCAGTGGGAGTATCCTAAAGCAGTGACCGTGATTGTGTCTGTGGGAGTGCTATACAGCAGTTACAGTGATTGTGTTAGTGGGTGTGACCTACAGCAGTCACTGTGATTGTGTCAGAGGGAAAGACATACAGCAGTGAGTGTGATTGGGTCAGTGGGAATGGCCTACAGCATTGACCATGATTGGGTCAGTGCAGTGACCTACAGCAGTTACTGTGATTGTGTCAGAGAGAGTGACCTACAGCAGTGACTGTGATTGGCTCAGCGGGAGTGACCTACAGCAGTGACCGTGATTGTTTAAGTCGGAGTGCTCTAGAGCTGTGAGTGGTTCTGAGGGAATGAACTGCAACAGTGACCATGATTGGGACAGTGAGAGTGACCTGCAGCAGTGACAGTGAATGGGTCAGTGGGAGTGACCGACAGCATTGACAGTGAGTGGGTCAGTGGGAGTACCCTACAGCAGTAACCGTGATTGTGTCAGTGGGAAAGACCTACAGCAGTGACTGAAATTGGTTCAGAGGAAATGACCGCCAGCAGTGACCATTATTAAGTCAGTGCGAATGACCTACAGCAGTGATCGTAATCGGGTCAGTGCGAATGACCTTCAGAAGTGACTTTGAGTGGGACAGTGGGAATGACCTACAGCAGTGACCGTAATTGCGTCAGTTGGTGTGACCAAAATGCGAAGGTTTTTGGTGAAAGTTTGTGTGGGGCGGAGTGTGTTAGAAGAAGTGTGGTGAAAGGTGTGTGGTCGGAGGGACTCTGGTGGGAGTCCATGTGTTGCGAGGGAGTGTTGTGTGTGGGACTATGGGTCAAGGAGTGTGGTGAATTGAGTGTGGTTTGAGGACATGTTGTGGGAGGGAGTGTGGTGCGAGTGAGTGTGTTGAACAGGTGAATGGAGTGTGATGGTAAGGCGTGTGGTTTAAGCGTGTGTTCTGCTAGTGAGTGTGGTGAAAGGATATGGTAAAGAGAGTTAGTAGGCAGGGTGTGTGTGGCGAGGACATGTGGTGCGAGGGTGACTGGTGCGTGGGAGTGTAGGAAAAGGAGTGTGGTGAACTGAGAGGGGTGGGAGGGCGAGTGGGCGGAGTGCATATGTTGCAAGGGAGTGTGGTGCTCGGGAGTGTGGTGAGATGGCGTGTGGTGCGAGGGTGTGTTGGAGGAGTGTGGTGAAGGGAGTGTGGTGAGAGGGCGTCTGTTCGGAGGGTTTGTGGAGCGACGGAGTATGTGAGAAGCAGTGAGGTGAAGTGAGTGTGTTTGGAGGGCATGTGGTGGGAGGGCGTGTGGTGCGAGTGAGTGTGGAGAAGGGAGAATAGTGTGAGGGCGTGAGATGTGAAGGAGTGGTGAGAAATGTGGAGTGTGATGGTAGTACATGTGGTTGGAGGGTGTGTGGTGCGAGTGATTGTGGAAAAGTATATGGTAGAGAGTGGTAGTTTGGAGGGTGTGTGGGGTGAGTGTGGGAAAAGGAGTGTGGTGAACTGAGCGTGGTCGGAGGGATTGTGGTGGGAGTCCATGTGGTGCGATGATGTGTGGTGTGTGGAAATGTGGGTCAAGGAGTGTGGTCAATGGAGTGTGGTGGGAGGACGTGTGTTGTGAGGGCTTTTGTGTAAAGGTAGTGTGGGGAGCAGGGTGGGAGAAGGTGGCTGGTGAAGGAAATGTGGTGTGAGGTCGTGTGGTGGGATAGCGTGTGGTGGCAGAGTGTGTGGTGCAAAGGAGTGTGTGACGAGGATTGTGGCGAAGGGAGTTTGGTGGGAGGGCATGTGGTGGGAGGGCGTGTGGTATGTGGGCGTGTGGTGTGAGTGAGTGTGTGAGTAGGAGGGTTATGAAGGGTGTGTGGTGGGAGGGACTGTGGTGGGAGTGCGTGTGGTGTGAGGGTGTGTGTTGTGAGGGTGTGTGTGTCGTGGGAATGTGGGAGAAGGAGTGTGGTGGGAGGGCGTGTGGTGGGAGGTGTGTGGTGAAAGCAGTGTTTTGGGAGGGGATGAGGTGGAAGGGCATGTGGTGGGAGGGCGTGTGCTTAGAGGAAGCGTGGAGTATGGAGTGTGATGTAGGCAATGTGGTGGGAGACAATGTGGTGCGAAGGTGTGTGGTGAAGGTTAGTGTTGGGAGGAATGTGTTAGAAGAAGTTCTGTGAAGGTTGTGTGGTCGGAGGGACTGTGGTGGGTGTCCGTGTGGCACGAGGGTGAGTGGTGTGTGGGAATGTGAGTCAAGGAGTGTGGTGAATTGAGTGTAGTGGGGGGGCATTTGGTGGGAGAGCATGTGGTGCGAGTGAGTGTGGAGAACTGAGAGTAGTGTGAGGGCGTGTGGTGTGAAGGAGTGGTGAGAAATGGTGAATGGAGTGTGGTGGTAGGACGTGGTGGGATGGTGTGTGGTGTGAGTTAGTGTGGTGAACTGATGAACCGAGTGTGGTGGTAGGGCGTGTGATGTAAGGGTGCGTGGTGCGAGTGAGTGTGGTAAAAGCATATGATAGAGAGAGTTAGTTTGGAGGGTGTGTGTGGTGAGGACATGTGGTGCGAGGTTGACTCGTGCAGGTGATTGTGGGAAAAGGAGTGTGGTGAACTGTGAGTGGTGGGAGGTCGAGTGGGGGGAGTGTGCGTGGTGCGAGTGAGTGTAGTGAGTGGGCGTGACATACGTGGGTGTGTGGGAGAAGTTGTGTGCTGAAGGGAGTGTGGTGGGAGGGCATCCGGTCAGAGGGTGTGTGGAGCGAGAGTGTATGGGAGAGGTAGTGTGGTGAGGTGAGTGTGATGGGAGGGAGTATGGTTGGAGGGCTTGTGGTTAGAGGAAGGGTGGGATAATAGGAGTGTGATTTAGGTAATGTGGTGGGAGGGCATGTCTTGTGAAGGTGTGTGGTGAAAGTTCCTGTGGGGAGGAGTGTGTTAGAAGAATTGTGGTGAAGGGTGTTTGGCGTGAGGTACTGTGGTTGGAATGCATGTGGTGCCAGGGTGTGTGGTGTGTGGGAATATTGGATAAGGAGTGGTGAGAAGGGAGTATGGTGCGAGTGCATGTGGTGCGAGGGTTCTTGGGAGACTTATTGTGGTGAGGGGAGTGTGGTGGGATGGCATGTGGGAGAAGGAGTGTGGTGAAGGGAGTGTGTTGGGAAGTTATAAGGTTGATGTGTGTGTGATGCAAGGGCATCTGGTGAGAGTGCGTGAGGGGTAATGGTGAATGGAGGTTGGTGGGAGGTTGGTTGTGTGGTGCAAGGGAATGTTGAAGAAGGAGTATAGTGAAAGGTGTGTGTTGGTAGGGTGGGAGGTGTGCGGACGTGTGGTTCTTGGTTGTGTTTTGCGAATGATTGTGGGAGAATGTGTGTGCCGAAGTGGGTGTGGTGGGAGGGTGAGTGGTGGAGGTGTGTGTGATGCGAGGGAGTGTGATGCATGGGCGTGTCGTGCATGGGTGTCTGGGAGAAGGTGTGTGCTGAAGGAAGTGTGGTGGGAGGGCATCCGGTCCGAAGGTGTGTGTTGCGAGGGTGTATGAGAGAGGTAGTGTGGTGAAGTTAGTGTGATGGGAGGGAGTGTGTTTGGAGGGCGTGCGGTTAGAGGAAGTGTGGGATAAGCAGTGTGATTTAGGCAATGTGGTGGGAGGGCATGTGTTGTGAAGGTGCGTGGTGAAAGTTCCTGTGGGGAGGAGTGTGTTAGAAGAAGTGAGGTGAAGGCTGTGTAATGGGACGGACTGTGGTTAGAGTGCGTGTGGTGCCATGGTGTGTGGTGCGTGGGAATGTCGGATAAGGAGTGTGGAGAAGGGAGTGTGGTGTGTGGACGTGTGGTGGGAGGGCTTTTGGGTAAAGGTAGTGTGGGGGGAGTGTGGGAGAAGGAGCGTGGTGAAGGAAATGTGGTGTGAGTTAGTGTGGTGGTTTATCATGTGGTGGGAGAGAGTGTGGTGCAAAAGAGTGTGTGACCAGGAGTGTGGTGAAGAGAATTTGGTGGGAGGGCGGGTGTGGTGTGAGAGAGTGTGTGAGTAGGAATATGGTGAAGAGTGTGTGGTGGGAGGACATGTGGTGGGAAGGAATGTGGTGGATTGACGTGTGGAGAAGGAATGTGTTCGGACGGTTTGTAGGGAAAGGTATTCTGGAGAAGTGTAAGGGAGATGAAGTGTGCTGAAAAAAGTGTGGTGGGAGAACGTGTGGTAGGAGAGTGTGTGGAGAGAAGGAGTATTTGAGATGGACTGTTGCAAATGGAGTTTGGTGGTTGGGCATGTGGTGGGAGGACGTGTGGTACGAGGGCATGTGGTGCGAAAGAAATAGAGGGTGGAGCTGTGGTGAAAGAAGTCTCGTGGGAGGACGTGTGGTGGTTGGGCGCATGGTGGGAGGGCGGGTGTTTGGAGGATGTGTGGTGGTAGTGCGTATAGTGCGAGTGAGTGTGGAGAAGGGAGATTAGTGTGAGGGAGTGTGGTGTGAAGGTGTGTGGTGAAATGGTGAATGTGGTGGTAGGGCGTGTGGTGTAAGGGTGTGTGTGCGAGTGAGTTTGGTAAAAGTGTATGGTAAAGGCAGTTAGTTTGGGAGGGTGTGTGTGGCGAGGAGATGTGGTGTGAGGTTGACTGGTGCGAGGGAGTTTGGGAGATGGGGTGTGGTGAACTGAGTGGAGTAGGGGAAGGGTGAGTGTGGGGAGTGCATATGTTGCGAGGGAGTGTGGTGCGAAGGAGTGTGGAGAATGGGCGTGTGGTGCGAGGCTGTGTGGTAGAAGGTGTGTAGTGAAGGGAGTGTGGTGGGAGGGACTGTGGTGGGAGTGCGTGTGGTACGAGGATGTGTGGTGCGTGAGAATGTGGGAGAAGCAGTGTGGTGAAGGGAGTGTGGTGGGAGGACATGTGGTGAGAGGGAGTGTGTGATAAATAGTGTGGTGAATGGGGTGTTTTGGGAGGGGATGAGGTGGAAGGGAGTGTGGTGGGAGGGCGTGTGGAAAGAGGAAATGTGTGAGAATGAGTGTGATGTAGGCAATGTTGTGGGAGGGCATGTATTGCGAAGGTGTGTGGTGAAAGTTAGTGTGGGGAGGAGTGTGTTAGAAGAAGTGAGGTGAAGGGTGTATGGTCGGAGGGATTGTGGTGGGAGTCCGTGTGGTGCGAGGATGTGTGGTGTGTGGAAATTTGGGTCAAGGAGTGTGGTCAATGGAGTGTGGTGGGAGGACGTGTGTTGGGAGGGCTTTTGTGTAAAGGTAGTGTGGGGAGCAGGGTGGGAGAAGGTGGCTGGTGAAGGAAATGTGGTGTTAGGTTGTGTGGTGGGATAGCGTGTGGTGGCAGAGTGTGTGGTGCAAAGGAGTGTGTGACGAGGATTGTGGCGAAGGGAGTTTGGTGGGAGGGCATGTGGTGGCAGGGCGTGTGAGTGAGTGTGTGAGTAGGAGGATCATGAAGGGTGTGTGGTGGGAGGGACTGTGGTGGGAGGGCTTGTGGTGTGAGTGTGTGTGTTGCGAGGGTGTGTGTGTCGTGGGAATGTGGGAGAAGGAGTGTGGTTGGAGGGTGTGTGGTCGGAGGTGTGTGGTGAATGCAGTGTTTTGGGAGGGGATGAGGTGGAAGGGCATGTGGTGGGAGGGCGTGTGGTTAGAGAAAGTGTGGAGTAAGGAGTATGATGTAGGCAATGTGGTGGGAGCCCATGTGGTGCGAAGGTGTGTGGTGAAGGTTAGTGTTGGGAGGGATGTGTTAGAAGAAGTGCTGCGAAGGTTGTGTGGTCGGAGGGACTGTGGTGGGTGTCCGTGTGGCGCGAGGGTGTGTGGTGTGTGGGAATGTGAGTCAAGGAGTGTGGTGATTGAGTGTGGTGGGGGGGCATGTGGTGGGAGGACATGTGGTGCGAGTGAGTGTGGAGAACTGAGAGTAGTGTGAGGGCGTGTGGTGTGAAGGAGTGGTGAGAAATAGTGAATGGAGTGTGGTGGTAGCACGTGGTGAGAGGGTGTGTGTTGCGAGTTAGTGTGGTGAACTGATGAACCGAGTGTGGTAGTAGGGCGTGTGGTGTAAAGGTGTGTGGTGCGAGTGAGTGTGGTAAAAGCATATGGTAGAGAGAGTTAGTTGGGAGGGTGTGTGTGGTGAGGACATGTGGTGCGAGGTTGACTCATGCGAGTGATTGTGGGAATAGGAATGTGGTGAACTGAGAGTGATGGGAGGGCGAGTGGGGGGAGTGCGTGTGGTGCGAGTGAGTGTAGTGAGTGGGCGTGCCGCATGTGGGTGTGTGGGAGAAGGTGTGTGGTGAAGGGAGTGTGGTGGGAGAGCATCTGGTCAGAGGGTGTGTGGAGAGAGAGTGTATGGGAGAGATAGTGTGGTGAGGTGAGTGTGATGGGAGGGAGTGTGGTTGGAGGGCTTGTTGTTAGAGGAAGTGTGGGATAAGGAGTGTGATTTAGGCAATGTGGTGGGAGGGCATGTGTTGTGAAGGTGTGGTGAAAGTTCCTGTGGGGAGGAGTGTGTTAGAAGAAGTGCGGTGAAGGGTGTGTGGCGTGAGGTACTGTGGTTGGAGTGCGTGTGGTGCCAGGGTGTGTGGTGTGTGGGAATGTGTGACAAGGAGTGTTGAGAAGGGAGTGTGGTGCGAGTGCATGTGGTGTGAGGGTTTTTGGGAGACTTATTGTGGTGAGGGGAGTGTGGTGGGAGGGCGTGTGGTGGGAGTGTGAGTGGTGGGAGGGCATGTGGGCGAAGGAGTGTGGTGAAGGGAGTGTGTTGGGAAGTTATAAGGTTGATGTGCGTATGATGCGAGGGCATCTGGTGGGAGGGCGTGAGGGGCAATGGTGAAGGGAGGTTGGTGGGAGGGCGTGTGGTGTGTTAGTGTGTGGTGCGAGGGAATGTTGAAGATGGAGTATAGTGAAAGGTGTGTGTTGGTAGGGTGGGAGGTGTGCGGACGTGTGGTTCTTGGTTGTGTTGTGCGAATGATTGTGGGAGAATGAGTGTGCCGAAGTGAGTGTGGTGGGAGGGTGAGTGGTGGAGGTGTGTGTGATGCAAAGGAGTGTGGTGAGTGGGCGTGTCGTGCATGGGTGTCTGGGAGAATGTGTGTGCTGAAGGAAGTGTGGTGGGAGGGCATCCGGTCAGAGAGTGTGTGGAGCGAGAGTGTTTGTGAGAGGTAGTTTGGTGAAGTGAGTGTGATGGGAGGGAGTGTGGTTGGAGGGCGTGTGGTTAGAGGAAGTGTGGGATAAGGAGTGTAATTTAGGCAATGTGGTGGGAGGACATCTGTTGCGAAGGTGTGTAGTGAAAGTTAGTGTGGGGAGGAGTGTTTTAGAAGAAGTGTGGTGAAGGCCGTGTGGTGGGACGGACTGTTGTTGGAGTGCGTGTGGTGCCATGGTGTGTGGTGTGAGGGAATGTGGGATAAGGTGTGTGGAGAAGGGAGTGTGGTGGGAGGACGTGTGGTGGGAAGGCTTTTTGGTAAAGGTAGTGTCGGGAGGAGTGTGGGAGAAGGAACGTGGTGAAGGAAATGTGGTGTGAGGTAGTGTGGTGGGATATCGTATGGTGGGAGAGTGTGTGGTGCAAAAGAGTATGTGACCAGGAGTGTGGCGAAGGGAATTTGGTGGGAGGACGGGTGGTAGGAGGGCATGTGGTGTGAGGGAGTATGTGAGTAGGAATGTGGTGAAGGGAGTGGTGGGAGTGCGTGTGGTGGGAGGGCATGTGGTGCCAAGGAATATGGTGGGTTGACGTGTGGAGAAGGAGTGTGGTGGGAGGGCTTGTATGGAAATGTATTGTGGGGAAGTGTAAGGGAGAAGAAATATGGTGAAAGAAGTGTGGTAGGAGTCCATGTGGTGGGCGAGAGTGTGGTGCGAAGGAGTTTGTGACCAGGAGTGTGGCAAAGGGAATTTATTTCAATATTTGCAGCTTCATTTTAGCATTTATTTATACTTTTCGAAATTGAAATTTAATTCGAATTACTTTATCTACATTTTGTTTTTTGGTTGTAAAGTATATTTTTAAAATTCTTTAAAAGTTTTACAAGTCTTATTAATATTTAAACATGAAAGTTCATAGATGTAAAACAATGAATTGATAACATTTCGCAAAAAAAGCATTTATTTTGATGTTAGTAGTTTCATTTTAGCCTGTATATTATTGTTTTTAAAATTTAAATGTGGACGTGAATTTCCTGATCGACATTTTGTTTTCTTTAAGATAATTATGTTTTCAAGCCTCTGACAATTTTTTACATTAGAAAGGCTATTAATATTGGAACTTGGCAGTTCATATGAGAATCATTGTTTAATCATTTCCCAAAAATCCATTTATATTAATGATTGTTGTTTCATTTTCGAAATTATATTATACTTCTTTAAATTGGAAACGTAGATGTGAATTTAGTGTTCTATATTAGGCTAGGTGACCATCGGTTGAGGATGGAGATCTTGTCGCTGAGGAGGACTTTGCCGTCTGAGCTGCGCAGCGGGCTTTGGACTTGGGGTGAGTGGCCGTACACAGCCATTAGAGCCTCGTAGAAACCCCTGAAGTCGCCAATGTCCGCGCTGAGCTGTGTTCGTTTGGCGAGGCTAGTCCACTCATTTTGGATCTCCCGGAGTTTGCGCTGAAGATGGCTGCATGCGCGACGGAAGGCTTGTTTCTTCTCTGGACAGGACGGCTTTGTAAGGTGAGCCTGGTGGGCAGCTCGCTTCTTTGCCAGCAGCTCCTGGATTTCCTGGCTGTTTTCGTCAAACCAGTCCTTGTTTTTCCTGGAGGAGAAGCCCAGTACCTCTTCAGTGGATTGCAGTATGGTAGTCTTCAACTGATCCCAGAGGGTTTCAGGGGACGGGTCCGTGAGGCGGGTTGCAACGTCGAGCTTTGCTTTGAGGTTTGCCTGGAAGTTTCCTCTCGCTTCGTCTGACTGCAGGTTTCCAACATTGAACCTCTTTCTGGGGGCTTTATTGTTCCTGGGCTTTGGCTTGAAGTGAAGTTTGAGCTTGCAGCGAACCAGCCGGTGGTCAGTGTGGCATTCCGCGCTAGGCATGACCCTGGTGTTGAGCACATCTTGTTTGTCACTTTCTCGCACCAGGATGTAGTCCAGGAGGTGCCAGTGTTTGGATCGGGGATGCATCCAGGTGGTCTTAAGGCTGTCCCTCTGCTGAAAAAGGGTGTTTGTAATGACAAGTCGCTGTTCTGCGCAGAGCTCCAACAGGAGGCGCCCATTGTCGTTGCACTTGCCGACGCCATGCTTGCCCAGGATTCCTGGCCAGGTTTCTGAGTCTTTGCCGACACGAGCGTTGAAGTCGCCCAGGATGACAACCTTGTCGGCTGTAGGGGTACGTTGGATGAGGTTGCGCAGGTCGGTGTAGAACGTGTTCTTTTCTGCTGGTTCCGCCTGGAGGGTTGGAGCATAGACACTGATGAGGGTGATGTGACGCTTGTTTTGAAGTGGGAGTCGCATGGACATGATTCGGTCCGAGAGGCCTGTCGTAAGGTTTTCGAGTTTGGAGGCAATGAAGCTCTTGACCATGAAGCCTACACCAGATAGGCGTCGTTCATCCGAAGGCTTTACAGACCAGTAGAGTGTGTAGCCCACGCCGCGTTCTTGGAGGCTGCCTACATCTGCCAGGCGGACTTCACTGAGAGCGGCTATGTCGATGTCAAGTCTGAGGAGTTCATGTGCAATGAGGGCAGACCGACGTTCAGGTCGGTGGCTGTCAGCCTTGTGTAGCATGGTTCTGATGTTCCAGCATGCTAGCTTGAGTTTGTGAGCATCTTTTGAGGGGGAGGACGTGGAGGGGGAGGACGTGGAGGGGGAGGACATGGACCTGTCCTCGGGCCTGCGCAAAGGAGCTTTTAGGTGGAGTGCAGTGCGCGCAGTACTGGCCCCACACTTTACACCCACGGTTCGTGTGCCGTGGCCAAGCAAGCTGGGACGTGGCAGCGAGGTCCTTGGATCGTAGGTTTTATATCGTAGTGGCCTTCTCCTATGCAGGTTTCTTACCCGGGCTGGAGGGGCCTGCCTCCCCTCCTAGGTCGGTCCATACTGCCCGGACCGGGGCCGAGGCCGCCGCAGCTCACCCTGTGCCTGGATTGGGACCGCCGCCTCCCACTCTCTGCCCGGATCGGGGCCTTCTTTTTTCAGTGCCAACCGCTCAGTCCAAGATTCCGCCCTGCTCCAGCTCCCTCAACAGCCCCTAAGGCTAGAGCTGGATGAGGTTCCCACCCTGGATGAGACATATAAGGCAATCGAACAACTGAAAAGTGGCAAAGCAGCAGGTATGGATGGAATCCCCCCAGAAGTCTGGAAGGCTGGCGGCAAAACTCTGCATGCCAAACTGCATGAGTTTTTCAAGCTTTGTTGGGACCAAGGAAAACTGCCTCAGGATCTTCGTGATGCCACCATCATCACCCTGTACAAAAACAAAGGCGAGAAATCAGACTGCTCAAACTACAGGGGAATCACGTTGCTCTCCATTGCAGGCAAAATCTTCGCTAGGATTCTACTAAATAGAATAATACCTAGTGTCGCCGAGAATATTCTCCCAGAATCACAGTGCGGCTTTCGCGCAAACAGAGGAACCACTGACATGGTCTTTGCCCTCAGACAGCTCCAAGAAATGTGCAGAGAACAAAACAAAGGACTCTACATCACCTTTGTTGACCTCA
>NC_091480.1:47143187-47145687 GCF_036971445.1 Narcine bancroftii | reverse complement strand
CTTCTGCTTCTTCTTCTTCTTCTTCTGCTTCTTCTTCTCTTCTTCTGCTTCTGCTTCTTCTTCTTCTTCATCTTCTTCTTCCTCTTCTTCCTCTTCTTCTTCTTCTGCTAGCACTTCTTCTTCTTATCTTCTTCTTCTTCCTCTTCTTCATTTTCTGCTAGCACTTCTTCTTCCTCTTCTTATTCTTCTTCTTCTTCTACTTCTTCTTCTTCTGCTTCCACTTCTTCTTCTGCTTCCACTCCTTCTTCTTTTTCTTCTCCTTCTGCTTCCACTTCTTCTTCTTCTTCTTCTTCCTCGTCTTCTTCTTCTTCTTCTTCTTCTTCTCTTCTTCTTCTGCTTCCGCTTCTTCTTCTTCTTCTTCTTCTTCTTCTTCTTCTTCTTCTGCTTCCGCTTCTTCTTCTTCTTCTTCTTCTTCTTCTGCTTCCGCTTCTTCTTCTTCTCTTCTTCTTCTGCTTCTCTTCTTCTTCTTCTGCTTCTTCTTCGTCTTCTTCTTCTTCTTCTTCTTCTGCTTCTTCTGCTTCCACTTCTTCTTCATCTTCTTCTTCTTTTGCTTCCGCTTCTTCTTCTTCTTCTTCTTCTTTTTCTTCTTCTGCTGCTGCTTCCACTTCTTCATCTTCTTCTTCTTCTTCTTTTTCTTCATCTTCTTCTTCTTCTGCTTCCGCTTCTTCTTCTTCTTCCTCTTCTGCTTCCGCTTCTTCTTCTTCTTCTTCTTCTTCTTCTTCTTCTTCTTCTTCTTCTTCTTCTTCTTCTTCTTCTTCTTCTGCTTCCACTTCTTCTTCATCTTCTTCTTCTTTTGCTTCCGCTTCTTCTTCTTCTTCTTCTTCTTCTTCTTCTTCTTCTTCTTCTTCTTCTTCTTCTTCTTCTTCTTCTTCTTCGTCTTCTTCTGCTTCCACTTCTTCTTCTTCTTCTTCTTCTTCTTCTTCTTCTTCTTCTTCTTCTTCTTCTGCTTCCGCTTCTTCTTCTTCTTCTGCTTCCGCTTCTTCTTCTTCTTATTCTTCTTCTGCTTCCGCTTCTTCTTCTTCTTCTTCTTCTTCTTCTTCTTCTTCTTCTTCTTCTTCTTCTTCTTCTTCTTCTGCTTCGCTTCTTCTTCTTCTGCTTCCACTTCTTTATCTTCTTCTCCTTCCACTTCTTCTTCTTCTTCTTCTTCTTCTTCTTCTTCTTCTTCTTCTTCTTCTTCTTCTTCTGCTTCCACTTTTCCTTCTTCTTCTTCTGCTTCCACTTCTTCATCTTCTTCTTCGTCTTCTTTTTCTTCATCTTCTTCTTCTTCTGCTTCCGCTTCTTCTTCTTCTTCTTCTTCTTCTGCTTCCACTTCTTCTTCATCTTCTTCTTCTTCTGCTTCCGCTTCTTCTTCTTCTGATTCTTCTTCTTCTTCTTCTACTTCTTCTTCTTCTCCTGCTTCTTCTTCTTCTTCTTCTTCTTCTTCTTCCTCTTCTTCTTCTTCTTCAGCTTATTCTTCTGCTTCTTCTGCTTCTTTTTCTGCTTCTGATTCTTCTTCTGCTTCATCTCTTCTTCTTCTTCTTCTTCTTCTTCTCTTCTTCTTCCTCTCTTCTTCTTCTTCTGCTTCCACTTCTTCTTCTTCTTCTTCTTCTTCTTCTTCTTCTTCTTCTTCTTCTTCTTCTTCTTCTTCTTCTTCTTCTTCTGCTTCCACTTCTTCTTCTTCTTCTTCTTCTGCTTCCACTTCTTCTTCTTCTTCTTCTGCTTCCACATCTTCTTCTTCTTCTTCTTCTTCTTCTTCTTCTTCTTTCTGCTTCACTTCTTCTGCTTCTTCTTCTTCTTCTGCTTCTTCTTCTTCTTCTTCTTCTTCTTCCTCTTCTTCTTCTTCTTCTTCTTCTTCTTCTTCTTCTTCTTCTTCTTCTTCTGCTTCCACTTCTTCTTCTTCTTCTTCTTTCTGCTTCCACTTCTTCTTCTTCTTCTTCTGCTTCCACATCTTCTTCTTCTTCTTCTTCTTCTTCTGCTTCCACTTCTTCTGCTTCTTCTTCTTCTTCTGCTTCTTCTTCTTCTTCTTCTTCCTCTTCTTCTTCTTCTTCTTCTTCTTCTTCTTCTTCTTCTTCTTCTTCTTCTTCTGCTTCCGCTTCTTCTTCTTCTTCTTCTTCTTCTTCTTCTTCTTCTTCTTCTTCTTCTGCTTCCGCTTCTTCTTCTTCTTCTTCTTCTTCTTCTTCTTCTGCTTCCGCTTCTTCTTCTTCTTCTTCTTCTTCTTCTTCTTCTTCTTCTTCTTCTTCTTCTTCTTCTTGTTCTGCTGCTTCTGATTCTTCTTCTGCTTCATCTTCTTCTTCTTCTTCTTCTTCTTCCTCTTCTTTCTTCTTCTTCTGCTTCCACTTCTTCTTCTTCTTCTTCTTCTTCTTCTTCTTCTTCTTCTTCTTCTTCTTCTTCTGCATCCACTTCTTCTTCATCTTCATCTTCTTCTGCTTCCACTTCTTCTTCTTCTTCTTCTTCTTCTTCTTCTTCTTCTTCTTCTGCTTCCACTTCTTCTTCTTCTTCTTCTTCTGCTTCCACTTCTTCT